>NC_068938.1:166079524-166356291 GCF_016801865.2 Culex pipiens pallens
TTTCATTGGGAGGGGTAACTTTCGTCGTAATTATTTAAATAAATAATTGGAACAACCAATTTGGGCAAGCGCCGTTTATGGGTGCTACAAACGGAAGGTTTGATTGCTTTTCTTGTCGGAGAACAGTTTGATTTAAATAGTTTAAATAATATAAATAAAAAATGTGTTTCAACATTTCAGAATAATCATGAATTCCATTGAAAAAATATTTCAAAAATAATTGTTTTTTTTTTTTAACTTGAAGGTGAATTGAAAGCTTGCATTAAAGTTTGACGACCTCATCATTTTTGGCAAATCCGAGCAAAAAAGTCAAATAAAACCCCCACCAAAAACTGTGCGTGAGTTTTTCAAATTTAGTGCCAAAAACAACCCACCATAAATCCAATCCATCAGGTGAGAACGAGAGAGAGAGAGCTCAAGCACTGCTGATTGCGCGTGGAATTCAATTAGCTTCGGCACTGAGTGACCCATTTACTAGGGCGAGCACGCGTTCTACCCCTGAAGGTGAGACTTTTAATTTCCGCCAACGCAAAAGGGGGGGGCACGTGTCGGTACAGTATCTGACCAGGAAGGGGAGGGTTTAATTAGATCAGTCGGTTCATCAAATCGGTTGTGGAATTGTTTTGAATTGTTTGAAAGTTGTTTCAGTCAAATTAGATCGTATTGTTTAATTTTTTACAATTAAGTCAAAATTATCATTCAAACTGTTTATTTTCTTTGAAACCGAAAATAGCGAAAAATTTCAAAATATTGCCACCTGGTAGAAAAATCTACGAAACACAACTTTTATTTTGCCTCTGATGCGCATGTTCGCCGGGAAAAGCTTGCACAATCCTGCTGGATAAAAGAAACTAATTCCTTGAAAATCCAACAGATGTCTCGCTGGTTTGCACTGCGCTGGAATGGATAAACGAAGCTTTCACCTGTTGCTGAGCAGAGGTGCGGTTTGTAAGCTCAGGCTGAAGTAAACGAAGATAAAATGGGCAACAGTTGTTCGAGAACAGCAAAGGAGACGCATTGCAGTTCGAGACGTTATGACGATTGTCCACGATCCATACAAAAAAGATTTTTTTGTATGGACAATTGTCCACGAAGGGGGTGGGGGGGGGGGGGGGGGTAACAGATTCCCAAAAAAGTGTCCACGTGGTTTATGGATGGTCCCACGACCTGCTTCATTTTTCTTGATTTTCTCTAAGACACTTTGTTCGATGACTTGTAGCTCGAAAATGTGAAGAGGGATACATTTGGTGTCAAAGGAACTTTTGTGTAAAATTGAATGCCTGGATTAAGGGCGTACTAAAAATTGTGAAAATAAAACGTATTTTAAAAGACATTCACACCGACTGAATAGCAACTTAGGATTTGACAGCCAAAATCGCAAACAGGGCCCTTCCGATTTTTTATCGAATAAGTTAATAAAATTGTTCAAAATTATTGGCACTACCCTTTATAAATTTGTGAAAAATCAGGTAGGCAGGACATTTAATGGGAAATTTAATATAATTTTTGAATCTGCAATATCCCCGAGAAATAGTTTTCTTTTCATTTTGAGCGTAAATTTTTGTTTAAAATTTCGTCTTGTCTGAAACTTTTTATCTTTTTGAATGAATAAATGTTCTACAAAGTTGTAGAACAAGCAGAAACTAAAAAAAATATATGTAAACATAAAAGGCATAGCATAGCATAGCATTGGTGTCTACCCGTAGTTGCAACTCTGTTATTGACCAGGACCTCCAAGAATTGCTCCGTGGACCACAGATGAAGAGTAGGAACCAATCATCACCACTTCGCAACTCTCAAATGTCCCTATCATGCTAGCCAATCACAGCGCCGGCCACGACCAGTGGTAAGACACGGGGGAAGTGGATAGGAATTTTAGTCCGATACTTGAGTGATGAAGACCGCTAAATCAGCTGCGTCTTCGACAAAGTATCACGTGAGGTTTGAGGGTGTTAGTAAGATGGGTGTGAAGCCAGGATTCACCGTGGTAAGTGATGCGGCCGGTCAAATCTATTTATAGTCCTTAATTCTTCGTATGTTCTTGGATTCATTTTTGGAAGCTTTCCAATTCGGTTCACCAAGCTTTTTGTGGTGAATTCTGGTCATGTTGAAAGTTCAATATTCGCCTAACAATTATGCAACCAATGTCGTCCTTGAATTCAACTTGCATTCAATATTGCATTTTCCTGTTCTTAGGTTCACACAGATTCCAATCAAGTTTCTTGGATTCTTATAGCATTCTTAATCCTTCTAGACAACTAAGCCTCGATGGTCTGGTGGTTAGCATTTTGTCTGCTGACCCAAAGGACGGGGGATCGAACCCCGCCGCGAGCTAATGAATTTTTCGTTCGTATTCAAGTGTTCATAATTCCTTCTTTCCATAATTTCTCGATAGGAGCAGATGGGAATCGAACCCAGAACCTTCCGCTTACAAAGCGAACAGCGTAACCATTCAGCCACGCCTACCCCTTAAAAAAAATATATGTAAACATAAAAGGGTTGCAAAACCAATCAGCAAATTTTGCATAAGAATGACACAAGTTGTTGTGGCTCGAACATTGCTAAAATAGTAAACTCCTTTATTTCTGACATAAAATCTGACAATATTAGGCGATTGTCATCGTGTTTTTGTGCATTTTCAATTATTTTCTATTAAATTTTTGCTATCTTTTCATCGCTTTGGAATTTTTCTTTTTTCTTCTGTTTATTCTGAATTTAAAGTATTAAAGTAACATTTTAATAAAAATGACCTCTAAAATCTTTAAAGTTATTCGCTGAAAAGGTTCATAGAAAACTCTTTCGCTTAGTTAAGTTTTTTAAGGTCTGGCAACCCTGGTAAAATATTGTTTTGCCTTCCTCACCTTACTGAGGAAAAATCGAAAAATGAACTTTTAAATTAGACTTGCTAGACCTACCTTCATTTGTACATATCGACTCAGAATCACCAGTCTATGTGTTTGGCTGTATGTAGACATGTGTACCGAACCAATGTCACTGGTTCCAATTGAAATTTATAAGATTCAGTAAAGCACATCAAGGTTCTGAAATAACCTTTCTTGTGGATTAAGAATTTTCAAGATCTGACTTATCTATCAGGGTAATTCTCCGCCAACTCACACAGCAGTTGCCCCGACCCCGCTTCGATTTGCGTGCGTTATTTTTTAGAGTGTAACAATGTTCTACAAAGTTGTAGAGCAGAATATTACAAAAATTTTGATATATAGACATAAGGGGTTTGCTTATAAACATCATGAGTTATCGCGATTGTTCAAAAATGGAAGGGGTCGTACCGCCCCTCCGTCACGAGATATCAAAAAAAGGACCTCGGATTCGTGATCAGGGACAAAATTTATCCCTTAGGACAAAGTGTCGAGGCAACTTTTACCGATTTCGCATCAAAAATTACAAGCAGTTTAAAAGATGTTCTAAATTTACATAACCTCAATCTGTTTCCCCGCGGCGGTGTAGGGTAGGGTAGTCATCAATGAGACACTTTTGGTTTACAACTTTCAACGATTTTTCTGATTTTTTCATCAGCATGTCTTAATGAGCTTTTAGTTACATTATCTTCCTTTTAATGTGTTCTATCATTGACCAAAATATGAGATCGATCCGACATCTACAGCCAGAGTTATTCAACTGTCTCATTGTAGACGCACTTGGCAGGAACAATGAGACAGCTGGGGAACAATGAGACACTCTACGAAAATCAACATTTTTCTAGCAAAACATCATGTTTTTGTATTGTTCCATTGCAGGTGACTTGCCTTGAACACTTTAGAGCAATTTTGCCAACATGAAACTTTTATTAACAAAAGTTACACTAAAAAGTATTTAAATTTTGTAAAATCCATATATTAATACCAAATTACTTTGTATTTTTGGTTAAATGAAGTTTAAACTTCATAAACATGCCAAAAATTTCGATTTTGAAAAGTTTATTGAAGAAAAATCAAAGTGTCTCATTGTTACCCATGGGCTGAAATGAGTGGGGAACAATGAGACAGTCCTGGATTCTGGGTGTATTCTAAATTTTGGCCAAATCTAATGAAAGGACATTGTAGCCCAACTTAATCCCTATGGAACGTCGAAAGACATTTGAAGAAATATTAGTTTTGGTGTAAATGGCAGCCTACACCCCAGAATCAAACATTTATGAATTACTTTTCAAGGGAGCGTCCATAACCAAAGCCACTTATATGGCAGACGTGTATCCAGTAGACAAACCTTTTCCCCAAATATGAGCCTGATTGGTTGAAACTACGACTTGTGAGAGCCATTTTATCATTGTTCCCCGTGTCTCATTGATGACTACTCTACCCTATGTACAATTTTGACAAATAGTCTGTAGGCAGTCTGTTTTTTGTTTTACTCATCACTATTTTTCGTTAGGACCTCTTTGGTGCTGCGATTACGTTAGGGGCGATCCATATACCATGTGGAAACTTTAGGGGGGTTTGAAAAACTCTATAAATGAGAGGAAGGCACCAACCACCTAAAGATGGATTAAGTAACGTTTTTTTTTTTATTTGATTTATCGAATTTCACATGGCTGTTTTTTTTAATTAATAAGCCGATGCAATTTTTCAAGACAATTTAACAATCTGGGAATTCTGCCAAAACCCTTTACAGTTAGCCCAAAATTCAGAGAGCAAAAAAAATGTATTCACAAAAGTTCAAATTATTAATGGAAATTTAAGTGAAATCAAGTGCAATCAATTTAAAATGCATTTCCCTGTGTTAGAATCATTTAAGCATGTTTAGGCTGATTGAAAATCTTTTGAATTTAGTGAACTTTCGATTAACAAAACCGCGAACAATTTTTTTCGCAAGTAATTTTTTTCGTCAAATCTTATTTTTTTATTGCCTATCAACTGTACGGGCATTTTCCAATGTTTTCTTCATTGAAAACTTAAAATGTTGACTTGTTAACTATTTCAATTATTATATTTTTGTAGACATGAATTTTTGATTTTGTTATAGGTTTAAAAGATATCTTTTGAGCCATAGTGCAAGATGATGCAAAATCTAATTTAGGAGATATGAAAACATTTGAAAAAATCGTTTTTTTTAAACTGGACAAAATAATCATTAACAATTATTTTTCAAGGTCAATATTTTCGATTTTTTTTATCTTTTTGTATTAAAATAATTCTTGAAAAAAAGCAACCCTGAAAAAATATTTTTGAAAAGCCTGCAATTTACTTTTTGAAATTAGGGCAATTTGTTTCCAAGATACAGCCTAACAAATAATTCGAATCGATGAAAATGAATTTCTCGAAGTGTCACCTAATTTGCCAGTAATTTCCAACTGATGGTATCTTAGACACTGTTGGTCCAATTTTCAGTGTTTAAAATTGAAACTTTTTCAAAATAATGTGATCATTTCAAGAATAATATTTTTTCAAAACATATAAGGCTGGTACAAATATTTTTGAAAGTTTTTGTCACCCCCCCCCCCCCTTCAAAATTGGCCCGAAAAATCAGGGAGCAAAAAAATATTTTTACAATAAACTTCAAAATTTCAATGAAAATTCAAGGGCAACCAGCTGAAATCAAATTAAAATACATTCTCCTGCGTTTAAAATTATTTTTAGCATGTTTGGGTTTATTAAAAAATCTTAAGATTTTTTGAAAATTTTCGATGCAAAATCTATTTTTTCGACACAATTTTTGTTTTTGTCAGATCTTAGATTTTTCGAAAACTAATGATTGCAAAACAACTGAACTAGTGTAAAATGCATTTTAAAACACTTTTTTCATTTAAATGTGAAGATTATGGCTTGTTATTTAAATTTTTATATTTTATTATTTTTTAAATTTTTATATTTTATTATATTTTTATTTTTATTTTAATAAAAAAAACATCGGATTTTTTTTTTGCGTGAACCATTTTTACATCAAAATAAAAAAACACTTAATAATTATTTTCTTAATAATTAGTTTCATATTTAAAAATAATTTATTCAAAAGCTTTCAACTTTTAATATTTTTTATGGACAGATGGTCATGATTCAATTCAACCATTTTAAAATGTATACTATGATTTTGCACTATGCAAGACTTAACCATCCAGCAGATGTAATCACTGGTTGTCGTTGGGGATCATAATCTCATCGCCTACTTTGGTAGGGTGGCCCAAAAAGTTAAGTAGCGTAGGTCAGACAAATTAAGATATTTTTGAGGTTGTTTATAAATGTAAACAAATTCAGAGCCTTGAAAAATTCATTAATTGGTAAGCATAACATTAAATATTCTAAATAATGTTAAACTTAATTAGGAACCACCCAACCTCTACCAAATTCACACACAAATCACATACATAATTGACCGTTTCATTGGCATCGTGCTGGTGAGTTTATTCACGGGGCGGCGTTCACACGAGTATATTTAGATGTTGTTTAGCATCGTCATCCATACACCGTAGTCGAACGAATCGACGAGCAAGAATCTAAACAAATGCATTCGTGGTGGAAATTCGTCGATTTTCTCGTTGAACTGTGACTTGGCCCGATGAACTTCCGAGGGGGTGAAGAGGTGAGTTTCGGACGGAATTTGGGCCACTGCCATCGCACAATGCCAAGTGCACTGTGTCAGTTGGGAATTGGCCAACGAGCTCGGTGGATCGGCGAGTCATTATGAAAATTGTCAGCTGTTTCGTCGATTTCGTGTGTGTCTGTCTCGCGTGTGATGAATTGTGGTGGCGACGATGGACACGCGGAAATTTTTGGCAGGCTTTATTGTACTTTTGGTTTAGTGGCGGATAGATTGATGATTGAAGATTTATGATGGATTGTTACGGGTAGTTAATTATAAATGACTTAATTTGATTACGTTAAAGTTAATAAGATGGTCCAAATCGCATCCAAAAAATAGTAACACTCTATCACCTAAACCACAACAGGTCCACGTCCGTTACCATGATGACCCGTCACTGTTCAGAACGGTTGACCAATATCCAGCCCGATGATGCGTGTCAGAAGCTCACAAGTCGGTCGACAATGACTTTGAACTACTTCTACTGCACAGTTTACGTGCGACCGGTATGCGGTTACGAAATAAAGGTTTTCGCTGGGAAGGGATGCAACAAACCAAGAAAAAACCGATGATGTAGACACGTGTACCGGACAGCTTGATCGATGGGATGTCAACTCGGAAGTCGGTGGTGGAATGGTTGAGTTGAGTTTATCCAACCGGCTGTAATCGCGGTACACTTGGTAGGAAAAATGAGGTTTGAACGATTTTTTACGGAAACATGTTTAAATCAGATTAAAATGTTATGAAATTGTAGATCTTTGAAACAAAAATTCAATAAAAAAAATCATATTTTGTAACTCAATGTTCACATATCGGTTTGACAAGTTACACGATGCGGAGTCTCCAGCTAATCGATAACACATGTTACCGTAATCGCCCCGTCAAGTAGCACTTCAGCTGTCACGTCACTGTGCGTTGATGGTTGTTTGCAGGGTTTTGGCATCATCAGTGAACCATCTGGAGACTTAGGAAGAGACCTTTGAGACCTGTCTCAGAGTAGGGATAATAAAACCTGTCTTTTGAACACTTGAAAAATGTACAAAAATTAAATATTTTTGGACTTATCTATTTTCAAAAGGATTGTTCAGGGTTGACCTGTTATTCCAGTATGTCCACCGGAATAACGCCTTTCAAAAGATGAAAATAACGCTTCCTACAACCCGGGAGATCAGTGATGGCCACTCCCCGGGGTCGTGTGCGTAGTTCACCCACTGCTGTTGGCGTTCATTTAACGTTTGTTTATCTATGAAGTCGGTACTCTTGCGTTGTGTGTACTTGCTAGGGTAAAGCCTGCTAGAGCTGGCCAGACAAGTAAACCGTCAGTTGACGGGAATCACTCAGCCGACAATCGGTCTAAATGTAAACTGACCAACTGCCGGGCCAGGCCTCACTGCAAACGGTAATGAATTTTCCATTATCCGCGGTGCTGTGTGCGGAAAATGGCCGTTATTATTATTGCACAAGAGGTTATTTTTAACCCCCGGCGAGGGTGGATGGTCATAATCGACATCACAACGGAACGCAGTGTTTACATTCGCACAGGACAAGCTGAGAGGTTCGCGCTTAATTTGCGAGAGTAATTTACTTGAAGTTGATACGAATTTGAATACTGACTGTTTTCTGTAGAAAATAATTGAAATATGCCTTCTCGTTTTAGGCTGCCTGACTCAAGTATTTTTGAATACACGTGGGCAGTGTTATTTGGGATTCCTCATTTGTTCTTTTAAGTCGGGAATCATCAGGACAGATCTGGAGCAACACGAGAAAAAGGGCAGATAAGCATTTTGACAGTTTGAACTATTCTGCTGATTCTAGCTACCTCTCAACACTTCGGGGTTTGCAAAATAGTTACTCTCATTGTCTTGGAGTTTGCAAAATAGTTGCAGCTATCAAAATGCGTGTGCGCCCTTTTCAAATGTTGCTCCAGAAATTTTCAACAAGACAACAACACATAACAAAGATGGGCAAATGTACCTATATCTAAGGTACTACTATCCAAATTGATCAATAAAAAAATTATGTATTTTATTGCTATTCACTTTTCATTATTCAACTTCAAAACAAAAAAATTTAAGCTGAAAAAATGTGGGCTTTATTGAAAATTCAGCCAAATTGTAAAAGGAAAAACACTTTCTATTACTTTCTTGAAATTTCTATATTTTACTTTTGAGTCACAACATAAAAAAATACTCATAGCGTGTATACTTCTTCCAGTGTGTTTTGTTCATAAAGGTCGGT
The DNA here is from genome assembly GCF_016801865.2 of Culex pipiens pallens. Taxonomy (NCBI): domain Eukaryota; kingdom Metazoa; phylum Arthropoda; class Insecta; order Diptera; family Culicidae; genus Culex; species Culex pipiens. The sequence continues at coordinate 166,088,300 of NC_068938.1, forward strand.
AAAAAAATCCTTTACTTCACTCTTTGAAAAATTCACAGTGAGTATAATTGGGTAAAACTGACTCCGATGATCTCTGCCTTTCAAAAGTATCATTTTTATTATTTAAAAATCTCGAGGAATCGATTGGTGACAAACGGAGGGTAATCATTATTTTAAAACATTTACTTCTTTTATGTGTTTTTTTTCCTCAAATATCTTGAACTGGCCTAGTTTGCCGCACTTCTATAGTTTCTTATTTTTCGTAAAAAAAAAACATGAGAAATCGATTGATGACACTCAAAATGACAGCTAATGACGGCAGGGGTCCATTTAGCCTCATAAACCTTTATCTTAGTATTTGTTCTTTAATATTTTGAGTTTGTATGTTATCTACAGTTCGGAAATACATATCATATTAACACTTGTAGCACCAACGGGGTCAAAACTTACGCAAAGCACGAAGGGGGTCTAAAAAGTTGGAAATGCAACTTCAACCGGCTGTATCTCGGCGAAAACTCAACCGATTTGGATGATTCTTGTTGCATTCGATCCGGAAGAATGTCAAGAATCATTACCAAAATTTTCGTAATTAAAAGACGCAACTTTTGGTACCCAGACATGTATAGGCCATCGCTGAAATTTTAAAGTTATCGCAGTTTTAGTGAAAAAAGTTGATTTTTTGCCGATTTCGTCATTTTCCGGTTTTTGCGCGTGGCGCGTCGAAAAACACGGATTTTATTTTCAAAAAATCATATCTCGGAATCCTGTTTATGAACTCCTCCCGTTTTTAAGTATGTATGTATAAAAATGTCCGGGGAATTCGATAAAAATATTTCCAGACATAGGCTCTTTGGTCCAGACACCGTCAAAACGGCATTTTAAAGTTTCATACGCACTTTTCATATGTTAGGCTAGATTTTCCAAACTTTTTACTATTTTTCATTGAAAAGCCAACTTATCACCTTTTATTTGTGTGTAAGACAGTTGAAATCGGTTGAAATGGCGAGGAGTTATGATTTTTTGAATAAGTGGTTTTTGCGAAAATCGACGAAAATGGCCATTTTTCAGACCACCTTAACACGGCATAGGTCACCCTAATGGCCAAACAAAAAAATACGGCTCTAATTATTTCAGCCAGGGAACCCCCAGAAAATTTTTGAACCCGATCCGAGCACTTTTGTTTTTTCCCATGCTGTTTTCGTGGGGAATTGCTGTGTATATATATATATATTTGTATAGCTTGAATTTTCGTAATTATCCACAGTTTAAACAGAGCAAGTAAGGCCCTTTCGTCATAGAGAGTGACATCCATCGATTATTCATGATTGTTAACATAAAATAAGACATTTTAATGTGCAGCAAACTAAGGCAGTTCCAGATATTTGAGAAAAAACTTAAAATAAGAGTAAATGTTGTGGAATGAAATACTTACCGTCGTTTGCCACGAATGGGACGATCACCAAACAAAACCTCGTGGTTTTTTTTTAATTAAAAATGACACTTTTTAAAGGCAGAAACCGACGGCGTCACATCCAGAAAGGTCCACTTTTTCACCCAATTTTGCCCACATTTCATGCAAATAATTGGAAGTGTTTCGTTTGAAAAATAAAAACAAAAATAGTTGAATGAAAAAATAAAATTAATCAAAAGACGCAACTATTGGTACCGAAACATGTATTGGTCATCGCTTTAATTTCAAAGTTATCGCAGTTTTAGTGAAAAAAGTTGATTTTTTCACATTTCGTAATTTTCCAATCTTTGGCGTGGCGCGTCGAAAAACCCAGTTTTTATTTTCAAAAAATCGTTTCTCGGAATATTGAGAACATAACTTTGCCATTTTTTTTATATATTCTGTAAAATTTTCCGAGGAATCCGTCAAAAATATTTTCAGACATAAGCTTTTTTGTCCAGAGACCTTGAAAACAGCATTTTAAGTTTTCATTCGACATTTTTAAATAATAGGGTAAGTATTTGAAACTTCTAACTATTTTTCCCTAAAAGTCTCTCTAAAGGTAAGAACAAGATTGTCCGTCAGACCTGGACGCAAACGCAAAATTTTGCGCCTGTCATCATAGACTGCCAGGCATCGACCATTGAACAAAGCGACCCCTGTAGGTTGTTCGACTGACAGTTGTTTGAAAAATCGAACTGGCACAGTGTCCAAGACAGCTAAAATCGGTTGAAATGGCGCGGACACGGAGAAAAAAGAATTCCCAAAATCGAGAACAAGCGTTCATGAAAATTGGAACCTCGAACAAAGTGTTCAAATCCCATGGTACGATTTTGAAAATCGTACCATGAAATTTGAACACTTTGTTCGAGGTTCCCAATTTTCATGAACGCTTGTTCACGATTTTGGGAACTCTTTTTTCTCCGTGGAGTAATGAATTTTTGAAAAAGTGGTTTTTGCGAAAATCGACGAAAGTGGCAATTTTTTGGACCACCCTAACCCGGCGTTGGTCACCCTAATGGCCAAACAGAAAAATACGAGTCAAATTATTTCGGCCAAGGAACCCTTAGAAAAATCTGAGCCTGATCGGAGAACTTTTTTTTGAATCATGCTGTTTTCGTGGGGAATTGCTGTATGGTTCTATTACTTTTAAGAGATAAATATGAGCATAAATATGAGTGAACAGTAAATGAGCATGTCCAATTTCGCAATATAAAACAAAAGGAAATGATTTTTTCATAAAAAATATATTATTATTTTTGCCATAAAAAAATACAGTTTAAGGCGAGAAACCATAGAAATTCCACTTGAGCTTTTAAAATTTTTGTTTGAATTATTTACTAGTTTTTACTGGTATTGCAAGATAAATTGAAACTTGGAGCATTTGTTAAGCGATATTAACGTTTGCTTCATAAAGTTTGACTCTATCATTCATAGTTTTGTTAATATATATCATCAAACTTTACAAATCGATTTCCTCTAAGAGTACTTATAGGTCGTTATCATAAGATAGAACACAAGTGCCGTTTTGTTGAAAACTACTTCTTGAGGTTCTTTCACTTTCATTTTTATTCCATATCATTCTCCTTGTTTTTAAATATTTTGATTTATTAAAAAAATACAAAACTATCATTGTCACCTTGGCTTAAGGTAGAAATGATTAAGTGTTCAAATGAATGAGCAAAACTTTTGTTTTGTTCCAGGAAACATAACCAAACAATAATAAATACAATAATTCACCCAGTTCTCCACCCTCGAGACTGTTGCTTCCAAGTGCTCTTCGCCCTTGTGAAAATTCAATACCTCATTGAAATTCAAGGTCCCCGATGGGCACCAAAAACGAAAAATACACCGTTGCCGGTGTACGGAAGGCATTACCAACCAACCAAAGTCCCAAAAGCCCCATCTATCCATCCATTTCGGTGTACTCCGCCATCACCAACAAATGAGCCTTTAATAGGGTTGGTTGTTCCAAAAAATACGGGATTGACACGGGCGAAGAAAAGTGAAGGCGGAAGGCCAACTGTTGATTGTTGAATTATTGCTTCCCGACACGTCTCGTTGCAAATCAAACAACACCACTTCCGACCACCCCCCCAAATTGAAGGGGGTTGGGTGAATTTTCATGGGCGAGCTTTTTTTCTTTGGTTCGTAACAAAAAGCTCGCGAAGCGAAAGCGCACACCCCCACACAAAAGTGGCGATTGATAAATGGATGTCGAGTTTTATTGTTGAGTAGTTTTCTCGGTATTTTTGGGTGTGCTGAAATCCAACTTGGTAGAGTGACTCATCCGCCGCGATGCTACTGCATTCACACGCAAACTGTCCGGAGAACTGTGTCACTCAATTAATCATTCAATTTAAGTTATAGTGGAGCAATCGGACGGGACAGATCGCGCAAATAAATTAAATCATTAGGAGGGTTGGAGGGTTTCGTTTTGTGAGTGGACACACCGACTGTGACGACGACAACCAGCAAGGGAAAAGAAGTTGTTGAATTGCGTATCAGCGGTTCAAATGAAAAATTAAATTGTACACAAGTGAAATAGACGTTTATTAGATGAGTTCTGATACAGAGCTTGAAACCACGATTGGACAGGGAGAATCATCGGTTGATATTTGAAAATGAGTGAAATGCATTTAATAACAAATATCAATTTTGATTGATAGCCTTTTAATTATATATTTGTATTTTTTATCTGTTCAAAAATTTGGCCAACCCGGCATACAACTTAAAATGGCAAAACTAAGCCACACTCTTTTATTCAAAAAAGCAGAAATGCACAAAATAGTTGAAATTTAAAATATTGTCAAATAATACAAATCTGGCCTACAGCTTCAAAAGCTTTTATTTCGTGTGGTTTTAGTATTAAAAAAAACTTTACGTGCAATTGGTGACAAAAAAGAATCAAAACTATTCTTAATTTATTATGATTTTCATAATTTTATTAAAAAAAACTCGATTTAATCCAACCAAGGATGAGATAGAGCCTTTCTTACTAAAGAATATAACTTCTTTCAATTGATAAAATCGACTTTGTTTATTTATAATTCAACACAAAAGAAAGTGACATGATATAAAAAATCTTATGATGAAAGCAAGGTATGATGTGTTTTCCAAAAGAAATTGAAAAAGCAATTTTCACCAAAAGAATATTTTTAATCGTACAAATTCTTAATCAAACAAGCGTTTATGACAAACGCGAGCATAGCAGGCTTCCCATGCGCCAGTGACGACGCACACCGCGGTTTTGGTGTTCTGGTTTTGGTACGAGCCCATAAACCTAACAAAGCAGGCGCAAAGCAAAACCGAGGTACAAGTGAACCGCGTATGCTGCACGGTTCAGGGAAGCTTGCCATTCAGCATCTACGAAAGTGAGAGAGTCAGAGATAGCTATTTTTACAACCAATCGCAATACCTAAGGTAGATAGCCATTGGCCTCGCGAGCATTGAAAACATTGAAAACGATATAAACGACGAAAAGCTTACAAAGCTCCTAATGGAATCCAATGAACTCTGTTAAATAAACTTACGAAATTACGTTAAAACGAAGCCTCCTTTTAGGCGATTTTATGAGCACACGGGAAACAAATTGATTGAAGCCGAATGAATGTCCTATGTCACAAAAGTTTTTGCATAAACATTGGACAGTTATGTAAAAACGGACAGAGCAAAAGAAACCGAAAAGCTAAGTAGTACTGTATCTTACATGTTGTAGGAAACATCGGTAGACAAGCTACTACAAACGAGTATATCTCGAGCTACAAAATATATGCGCCAGCATTCTAAGCTCAACTTGACAACTTGTCGACTTGGCGACGAAGTGTGATTTTTTAGCCATTTTTCCGATTAAAATCCATGCTGAATCGTCATATTTATGAACATGAAAATGATGTCCAGCCATAAAGTAAAACCTATACCTTTCTTTATCAAGAAAGGCAAAAAGGTATCATAAATTGCTTTTGAGCAATTCTCTACGAAATCGGTCTTTTTTCTTCAGTTTTAATTTTTGTATTTTATAATCCGGCTGAAACTTTTTTGGTGTCTTCGGTATGCCCAAAGAAGCCATTTTGCATCATTAGTTTGTTCATATAATTTTCCATACAAATTTGGCAGCTGTCCATACAAAAATGATGTATGAAAATTCAAAAATCTGTATCTCTGGAAGGAATTTTTTGATCGATTTGGTGTCTTCGGCAAAGTTGTAGGTATGGATACGGACTACACTGAAAAAAAATGAAACACACTAAAAACAATTTTGGTGATTTTTTATTTAATTTTTTATCACTAAAACTTGATTTGCAAAAAAAAATAGTATTTTAATTTTTTTTTTATATGTTTTAGAGGACATAAAATGCCAACTTTTCAGAAATTTCAAGGTTGTGCAAAAAATCATTGAGCGAGTTATGAATTTTTGAATCAATACTCATTTTTTCAAAAAATCGAAATAATGGTCGCAAAAATTTTTCAACTTCATTTTTCGATGTAAAATCCAATTTGCAATCAAAAAATATTGTACCGAAATTTTGATAAAGTGCACCGTTTTCACGTTAAATCCATATTTAGGTAACTTTTTTGAAAAAGTCGAAGTTTTTATTTTTTGAAATTAGTGCACATGTTTGCACACTTTTGGAAAAAAAATATCTTTGAAAAGCTGAGAAAATTCTCTATATTTTGCTTTTTCGGATTTTGTTGATACGACCTTTAGTTGCTGAGATATTGCAATGCAAAGGTTAAACAACAGGAAAATAGATGTTTTCTAAGTCTCACCCAAACCGCCCACTTTTTTTTAATGTCGATATCTCAGCAATTAATGGTCCGATTTTCAATGTTAATATATGAAACATTTGTGAAATTTTCCGATCTTTTAGAAAAAAATAATTTCAAAATTTTCGAATCAAGACTAACATTTCAAAAGGTGTTTGCGTGCGAAGTCAACAGAAAGGCCCAACAACAGTAAATTGGGCAATCCTACAATAGACCTATAATCAGGTTTCAGTGGTAGATTACTCAGACAGAAAAAAAAAAACATTTCAAAAGGGCCAAACATTCAATATCACGCCCTTTTAAAATGTTAGTCTTGGTTAAAAAATTTTGAAAATATTTTTTTCGAAAAGATCGGAAAATTTTACATGTGCACTAATTTCAAAAATAAAAACTTCGACTTTTTCAAAAAAGTTACCTAAATATGGATTTAACTTGAAAACGGTGCACTTTATCAAGTTGAAAAATTTATGCAACCAATATTTCGATTTTTTGAAAAAAATGAGCATTGATTCAAACATTCATAACTCGGTCAATGATTTTTGGCACAACCTGGAAATTTCTGAAAAGTTGGCATTTTATGTCCTCTAAAACATATCCAAAAATAAAAAAAAATAAAAATAGTGTTTTTTTGCAAATCAAGTTTTAGTGATAAAAAGGTAAATAAAAAATCACCAATTTTTTTACCGTGTATTATTTTTTTCCAGTGTAGTCCGTATCCATACCTACAACTTTGCCGAAGACACCAAATCGATCAAAAAATTTCTTCCAAAGATACAGATTTTTGAATTTTCATTATTCATTTTTGTATGGACAGCTGCCAAATTTGTATGGAAAATTATATGGACAAACTAATTATGCAAAATGGCTTCTTTAGGCATTCCAAAGGCACCAAAAAAGTTTCAGTCGGATTGAAAAATACGAAAAAAAAAAATGACCGAAATCCTAGAGAACTGCTCTTTTGTAACAGATGAACTGCAAAAAAAATTATTATATAAATTGCATTATAAAATTCATACCAAACTTTCTTAATATTTTTGTTGGTTTCTGAAAAGGACAGTGGAGAAATAAACTAGTCCAATAGTAATTACACGATAATGCATGATCATTGCGATATATTATAAATGATATCAACATATCGCAAAAGTACTTGCAATTCAATTTTCTATCTTTGAATGGGTTTTGCCTTCCTCAGCTTACTGAGAAAAGGCTATAAAATCACTCGAAAAAAGAACTTCTCAATTAGACCTCCTAGAACAACTTTCATGTATACCTAACGACTCAAAATCAAATTCTGAGCAGATATCTGTGTGTCTGGTGGGATCCAGCAAATGTCTGTGTGTGTGGTGGGATGTTGATCAAAAAATTGTCACTCGATTATCATGACACTGGCTGAACCGATTTTGACCGTTTTGACCTTATTCGATCCGTCTTGGGTTCCCATAAGTCGCTATTAAAAATTATGCATTTAAGTATTTCAAACGTTATGCTGCAAAACGATTTTGACTGAGGTTCGGAAGATTGTAAAAAGGGTGCTTTATCGAATAATATGTAATGAGCTTTTCGATTGCAAATTCAATTTTATATACATATAAAAAAGGTAAAATTTTATTTTGTATGAAATTGGGATTTTTTTTAAATCACTATTTTTCAATAAATCATAACTCACCGGCAGATTTTTTACCAAACTTCTCAATGTCTCAAAAATTGTGGATTTTTGTTCCCTAAAACATTTAAAAAAAAAATCTCAAAAAAAAAATACGTATTTTGGGAAATTGAGATATTGTGAAAAAAAGTTAGTAAAAAATCGAGATTTTTTTCCGTGTACCTATTTTTTTCTCAATATTCCTTAACAATACCTACAACTTTGCCGAAGACAACAAATTGATCAAAAAATTCCCTCAAAAGTTACAGCTGTTTGAATATTTACGTTCTTTGGTCATAGGGAAGGCCCCCACAAAGTTTGAGCCAAATCAAAAAATACAAAAAAATAAAAATGGCCGAAATCAGCTGATTTTGAAGAGAATTGCTCACATGTTAAGCTGTTCCATGTAATTTTTATTGGTGTTTCATCAACCGTTCCTTTATAAAATTGTACAATACACTATAAATAAAAATTAGCGGATAATTAGGGAAAAACAAAAAAGGGATAACAAAAAACCACTGACTGTCAATCTATCTGGATAACAGTATTTTGGTACATCTTGGTTTAGGTTGTGAAGTTGAGCTTAAGTATGACCCTTAAACTACTTTTAAGTGATTAAGGAAGACAAAAGGAAGAAATTCACACCGTATTTGCAGACTGAATACTATTATTAAACGGGACAAATATTAGAATTTTGAAATTCAAGATGGCGTCCATGGAAGCGGCGTTAAAAATTTAAAAAAATAAAAGTATTTAAAATGCATTTTGAAATTTATTAGGTTATCAACCATTCAAATTTGACTCAAATTTGGTCACAGGTCTCGAATTTAATGTTAAATGTAAGAAAATAGAAAATACGAGAAAAACAATTTTTTTGTTCATGATTTGATTATCCGAAATCCCATACAAACCTTCGGATAATTGAACTTCGGATAATCGAAACTTCGGATAATTGAGTCAGGACTGTATTCATGTTTTCTAAATCAAAAGAATATTTAGAGCATAGTAATCTCATGCAATGCATCACATCGCAAGCTTCAATAGAAGTTGATGTTTCCGAGAATACCATTCCTGGATTAAACCCGAACAAACCGGCCCGTATTGCATTTCCCAAGCCACTCACTGGCCAACCTCGAACGACTCAATTCGCCGCCTGCCTGCAAGAGAATCTTCTATCTTCTCATCAGCCAATCATATCTCACTGCCGCCGTTACCGACCAGAATGCGGGCTCCGCCTCCGGGCGGCATTCTCTGAGTTCTCGAAATAGTATTAAGATACCACTTCACCATTAAATAATATTAATTAAGCTCCCTCCCTTGTGTTCGATGGCGGCATCGCTGCGATGATCTGAGGCGCTTCAATTCACGATAATAAAATCGTATTAGCGAACGACCCGCGGCTGAGGCGTCTGTTGAATGTCAACAAAAGCTGGGATCGTTTCTTGGACTCGTCGGGGAACTCCAATATTTGCCGGCCCCACAATGTTCGTGACGATGAGGGTGGTTGGTTGAGTTTGAGTTGAATGGAATTGTGTACTTAAACTAATCGATGTTAAGTATTTAATTAGTACGCAAGTTATAACAAGTACGCAAGTTATAACAACAAACAACATCGTTACGTAAACAGTCCTAATTTACGGCAGTCTCTGTTGATTTGCTTTCCCAGTGACCTACAAATTACCATAATCATTTCTAATAATACTGCACCCCGTATTTTAGCGAATGCGTCCGGTTGAACGAAGTTGCTGAATGAATCTTACGGACACTGCGCCTTGGAGCCTTTACGAGGAGCAGTAACACGGCTGCAATACCTTTCCAGACGCTTTAGGTTGGTCCAAAAAAGGGTTTTATATCAAAAAGAAAAGTTTTGTACAAAACAAAACTAGCTTTATTCTTATTTTACGAAACTCAATAAATAGCATCTTGATAAACTTCCAGGTATTATAAAAAAAGTTTTCTGGATCACTCTATCCCAGCAGTATTCGTTTCTTGACTACTTTCAACTTACAAAATGTTCGCACTCAAGCCAAAGTGGAATAAATTTCCCCCACCCCGAAGCAAATGGGTAATTATGATCCTCCTTACAAGAGAGTCCGATGCAGCCTGGAAAACACACCAAGAAACGGCGCCGGAACACGCAAGGAGCCACGTCAGCTCAATTCAAGTGTGGCAGTAAACAAAATTTTCCGTCGGTCGTAAATCAAATTGCTCTAAAAGCCTTCCCCCGTCTCCCTCATTTGAGTAACACTTACCTTTCTCGTGGGCAGAGGACAGCAGCTTTCCGGTGACCGCGGCCTCCTCGTCCCGCGATCCCAGATCGGCGTCCGATTTGGTCACCTTGAACCGTTGCTCCGGCATCGTTGTCACTTTTTTGGGAAGTTTTTCTTCTTTTCAAAACTTGTATTATAACACTACTGATTTTACGGATAAATGCAATGCACACACTTACGGGGAATGTGGCATAATCATGCCTTGTAAACACTCAGATACACACTTTAGTACACCGAATATTACACTTGCACTTGGAGAATGATTTAATGGTTAGGTGCAGCTGATCTGTAAAAGAATAAAATAAAAAAAAACTGTATAAATACGTTGAACAAAACATTTGAATTTGAATAAAACAGACGAAAATATCAGACATGAAATAAATTTTCAAAATAATGTTTTATATTTCGAAAATGAAATGTGATTTTATTTGTATATGTTTTCTTCCGGAAACCTTAACCGAATTTACAATTCTTTAATTAAATATTATGCTTAATAAATTTTAAAAGGTGCCTTCATTTTTATTAAATTCAGTCCTTTATATATTTAATTGAGTTGGTTTTTCATAAACTGCATTAAATTCACTCCTTTCAAATTCAAGCTTTATATTTAATGCTTCATCTTAATACACTGGTTTTACTTCTTTTCAAATTGTACTCAATAAGTCTGTCTCCTTTTTTAGCACTGTTTTAGCAGCGAGGTCAATAATATTATTCCAAATATAACATATTTTGAAAACCGAGCAATTCTCCCGAATGTTAAAAGTATTGATGAGGACTAGGATTAGCGAATTTTCGCGACAGCGTGAAATCCCGTAAAATTATTCATTTAAAAATAAAATCTTCAAAAATATCATCATTCAATATTAATTTCATGTGCAAAGTCTTTTCAAGTTTAAAAAAGTTTAATTTGAAACGCGTGATAAGAACTTTTTGAATAATTAAAAGGAAAACATACTTCGAAACAAAATTGTTACAACATTACAAAGAGACGAATGCTATGAACAAGAAAAAATATTTAGAAATTTGAGATCAATAATTGCAGCATCGATAGCATTTTATAAGTTTATCTTCAAAAACTTAATAAACTAAAAAAAATTGATTAGCTGCATATCAATTAAACTACCATTTTAATTAAAAAAAAAGTTTCTTAATCCACCATTAGGTGGGTGGTGCCTTCCTCACATTTACAAAGTAATAATGAAATATATTCCTGATAAAGACTTTTCCAGAAAACATGCAGACTCTCATTTGAAGCAATGTGGCAACCGGGCGTTTCGCATCTGGCGCGACTCTCGCACGTAAACAAAAAGACCCGGCCTTTTGAGGTTAGGCAAAAAATCACCCTTTTTTGTATCAACAAAAATCTTTTTCCAAGCATAACTTTATAAATACTTAACTGAACAGAATAAAATTTAATCGGGTCTTAGGGGACCACAAAACGAACAGAATAAGGCGGATCCGGCCAAAATCGGTTCAGCCAATTCTGAGATAACCGTGTGGAAAAAAAATCATGTCTATACACATCCCCACAGACATTTGTTCAGAATTTGATTCTGAGTCGATAGGTATACGTGAAGGTATATCTAGGAGTCGTATTTAAGAAGTTCATTTTTCGAGTGATTTTATAGCCTTGCCGCAGTGAGGTGAGGAAGGCAAAAAATAAGGCAAGCTTGGTAAATTTGGAAAGTTTAAATGCATTTTTTTTAGGTTTTGTTGCAAATAATATACTCCTTGATTTTTAACGATATTTTTAAAAAAGCCGATGTAAACTTTAACAAATGATACATTTTGACTGTAACATGTTTTGATTTGGAATTCAATGAAATTTATAATAGGGTAATTCTCTACCAACTCACACGAAATCGGGAAAATTTGCCCTTAGGGGTAACTTTTGTCCCTGATCAAGAATCCGAGGTCCGTTTTTTGATGACGGAGGGGCGGTACGACCCCTTCCATTTTTGAACATGCAAAAAAGAGGTGTTTTTCAAAAATTTGCAGCCTGAAACGGTGATGAGATAGAAATTTGGTATCAAAGGGACTTTTATGTAAAATTAGACGCCCGATTTGATGGCGTACTCAGAATTCCGAAAAAAAAAACGTGTTTTTCATCGAAAAAACACTAAAAAAGTTTTAAAAATTCTCCCATTTTCCGTTACTTGACTGTAAAAAATTTTGGAACATGTCATTTTATGGGAAATTTAATGTACTTTTCGAATCTACATTGACCCAGAAGGGTCATTTTTCATTTAGAACAAAATTTTTCATTTTAAAATTTCGTGTTTTTTCTAACTTTGCAGGGTAATTTTTTAGAGTGTAACAATGTTCTACAAAGTTGTAGAGCAGACAATTACAAAAAATTTGATATATAGACATAAGGGGTTTGCTTATAAACATCACAAGTTATCGCGATTTTACGAAAAAAAGTTTTGAAAAAGTTACTTTTTGCGTTTCTCTTTGTTTCGTCGTCCGTGTCTGTCGCGGGTGACCATGAACGGCCATGATCGATGACGACCAACTTTTTTAAAACTTTTTTTCGTAAAATCGTGATAACTTGTGATGTTTATAAGCAAAACCCTTATGTATATATATTAAAATTTTTGTAATTGTCTGCTCTACAACTTTGTAGAACATTGTTACACTCTAAAAAATAACCCTGCAAAGTTAGAAAAAACACGAAATTTTAAAATGAAAAATTTTGTTCTAAATGAAAAATGACCCTTCTGGGTCAATGTAGATTCGAAAAGTACATTAAATTTCCCATAAAATGACATGTTCCAAAATTTTTTACAGTCAAGTAACGGAAAATGGGAGAATTTTTAAAACTTTTTTAGTGTTTTTTCGATGAAAAATACTTTTTTTTTCAGAATTCTGAGTACGCCATCAAATCGGGCGTCTAATTTTACACAACAGTCCCATTGACACCAAATTTCTATCTCATCACCGTTTTAGGCTGCAAATTATTGAAAAACACCTCTTTTTTCGCATGTTCAAAAATGGAAGGGGTCGTACCGCCCCTCCGTCACGAGATATCAAAAAATGGACCTCGGACTCGTGATCAGGTACAAAAGTTACCCCTTAGGACAAAGTTTCACGCAAATCGAAGAGGGGTCGGGCAACTGCTGTGTGAGTTGGCGGAGAATTACCCAATAGACATAAAAAAGAATTGGATCAAAGAAAGCTTTCAATCAAATATGATAAAAAAAAACAAATTAAAAAAAGCAAGCAAAAAAGAACACTATGAAATTTTAATATAAGATTTCAAGGTTATTTTAACATTTTTCTCGTTGCATGAAATTTCCATTAAACTTAGTGTTTTAGAATTATGGTCCCCGAAAAAATATAACTTTTAAACGTGAAATGAGTATTGATCAGAAAAATTTAGCACAGAGGAAATAAAATGTCGTTTTTTTTTTTTATTTTATGTCCATCGACTCTGGTCATAGGGGGGGGGGGGTGTGGACAAACAAATAAAAAAAAATTAAATAACAAGCCATGGTTTTTAAAATTTGAAATATAAGGTGTTTTAAAACGCATTTTACACCTCCCCAGATGATTTCAATCTTTAGTTTTCAAAATATTAGTATTGGCAAAATATTTTTTCGTCGAAGAAAAAAAACTTTTTGCAGTACTGTACAATGGAACTTTTCAAAAAAAAAAAATATTGTTGATCGATCTTAAATATGCTGAATGTAATTTTAAACGTAGGAAAATGCATTTCAAATCATTTTCATATCATTAGACTTCTTTTTTCATAAATTTTTTGTTGTTGTTGTTTGAAAAAAATTGCCCCCTGATTTGTCGAACCAATTTTGAAAAGGGCTGTGGGCGACCTGAACCTCCAAAAATATCTGAAACGGTCTTATTTTCCCAAAGTATTGTTAGATTATTGTTTTGTTTAAGGGGACTAAAACTTGGAACTTTGGACCCAGAGACGTTTGCTTTGGAAATTGGCCTAAATCTTTTTTAACTTCGGTTTTGAATTTAAAACTCAAATTTCAATGAAAAAAATATTTGCACAATATTGTTAAGGCTCACCTGGTTCAAAAAATTTAAAATTCTGTTTTTAACACTTTATATACACTTTTTTCGATATTTTTACAAGCGCGAATAAATGATTATTTTTGAATATATTTTTTAAGTTCAGAAAATTTCCTAAATAATTGTCTAAGAAACATTGAATATTAAACATCTATCTACCTACATATTTTGATGATTTGTATAATTAGACAAATTTGAATAGGGACCATCCATAAACCACGTGGACACTTTAGGGGGGGCGGGGGGGTATGACGATTGTCCATCCATACAAAAAAGTTATTTTTTGTATGGACAATTGTCCACGAAGGGGGGGGGGGGGGTGACAGATTCTCATAATAGTGTCCACGTGGTTTATGGATGGTCCCATACTGATAGGTTGATTCTTTATACTGAAGATGTGGCGTATGCACTAAAATTGCTGTTGTTTTTGTCCAACAACTTAATTGAATTATCTTGATTTAAGGATAGATTTACTCTAACACTTTAAACGTGGAAACCTCGTTTATTCTCCCATGCCAAATATAAAATCACTCGACAAATTAAATTCTTAATTTGACCTCCAAGACCCACCTTCACGTATACATATCGACTCAGAATCAAATTCTGAGCAAATGTATGTGTGTGTGGTGGGATGTTGAACAAAAAATTTGCACTGGATTATCTCGGCACTGGCTCAACCGATTTTGTCTGTTTTGGTCTCATTCAATCCGCCTTGGGGTCCCATATGTCGCTATTGGGATTTGTAATGATTAGTTAAGTATTGGTTAAGTACTTCAAAAGATATGCTAAAAACATTTTTAGAAAGGTATTGAAAAGACCATTCCAACGAGTTCAAAATATTGAAGATCTGACAACCCTATCAAAAGTTAATAGCACTTATTGTTATTTATGCACTTTTTGGAGGTCAGATCTTAGATTTTTTTAAGAAAACGTTGGATAGGTTATCAAAGGACCAAGAATACATTCTTACATTATGAAACCTAACTCAGACATAACGATTTGCTGTAACGTTTCAAACGTCACATAACATTGCCTTCAATTTGTAACTTTCTGACAAGATAAGAATGTTGGTATTAATTTATTGCAGACATGACTTATCAGACCGCTAAGTTGATTAAAAATACTTAATCACAGTGATTTGCATAATCGTTCAAAATTCATAAACATGTTGTTTCTGGCATAAATTGTTAGTAATGAAAAGTGTTACATCAAAAGACTAAGTTTGTATCACTTAACAAATTTTTAAAGATTATACCAAAGTTCGAATCAAAAGTGTTGATTCGTTATCAAAACAGTCTGCCCATCTCCAAGTCCCAAATGATCGCCTTATGTTATCCCAAAATCTCCCATAAAATAAATCTAAACCCACCCACCATCAAATTTATCCACAAATCTTTATCACCCTCCTACGCCTTAAGACAAGCTGACCGTCCGAAATCCGGCACAGAGTCCAAATCACCTCTAAATGAAAAATCAAAGATTATATTTTATCCACCCACAACCCCAGCAGGAAAACGCGATCAGTTAAAAATAATTGGATTTAATTTTGGTATTACGAGTGAGACTCTGTTTATGTCTCGCTGTAGCACGTTTCGTAATCTAATCAAATTTGGGTGGTGGTTAAACAACTGAGACCTTGACGAAAACTGATAGCTTGAAGTTGTAGTTATTTCTCTTAAAATGTTATTGAAAGGGTAATTTCATTTGATGTTCGTTTATAACTTAAGTTTAATCAATTTAACATTTATTTTTTTATATTCAAACATTCAATAATGATGCTAAACAACCTTTTAAGGACTTGAAGTTGAACAAAATTCAAATCATACCAAAACTAAATTAAATACCTTCAATTTTCACAATTCAAGCAAATCTTCCGGAAATCACTCCCGAGTAAACAAGCGAAACGAACCGCGAAATTTTACGCACTCCGACCGTGACCTAATCGTCCAAGCAACTGGCGTTAGTCAGCGTTCGCTCAAGAAACGAAACGAAATTTGGGACAACCGGCACGGCGATAGCAAGAATTCCACTATCTCACCTCTTAGCCGGTGTATATTTCGACAGCCAGATATTGACGCGAAGGGTGGAGGGATGTAATTTGAGCCTTATTTTTTAAATGTTCAACAAATTTTAAACAATTCTTATGTTAAAAGTTAAAAGAAAAATCAAACCGAAAAATTTTAATTTCAACCCAATACAGCACCAATTACCCTAGATTCCACGCTGTCGAGATAAGATTTGGGTCTTTTTCATCGTTCCATATAAAAGAGTTCTCTGAGCAACAAGTATCTAACCTATAAAAAATACCCTCCAAGCGGACCTAGTACTAAGAAAGAAAGAGAGAGCTTGGTGTAGTCATAATTTGAGCAAATACTCAAAGAAAACACTCTCCCTGGCAGGTCAGTAATTTGGGCACACGTCAGGTGTGCCACCACGGTAATCGTTCTATAAGCATTTTTTTCAAACTCTTTTGACGGAACGCGCGTTCCCATAGATCCAGTTAAGTCGGGTTATCGATGCACTGCAGTTTTTTTTCCATTTGGGTTGTTAATCCACACGAGCGTCGATAATCGTGACTTTGGGCAAGATAGTGCGACATTGGGAGTGGTAGGATGGATTAAGGATTAGGAGCGGGACTGATTAATTTAGAAAGATTATCGTGACGAAATCGTGCAAAATATTGCATAATCACTGAAGTTTAAAACACTTATTTTATTATTATTTTTGACTTTTTTCACGGGAGGAAATTATGTATCACATCACTGTACAAATCAATTTTTAATTTGTGCAGTGTACACAAAGTTAACTTATTGTAACTTGGTTATTCACAAATGAAACATCTGTAAGGGACTTTTGATTTGAAAGAAAATTGACCCTTCGGGGATATTTCAGATTTGAAAAGTACGTTAAATTTCTCATAAAATGACATGTCCCAAAATTTATAAAGTTAGGGTAAGGGTAATTTTCTACCAACTCACATGAAATCGGGAAAAGTTGCCCCGACTCCCTAAGGGGTAACTTTTGTCCCTGATCACGAGTCCGAGGTCCGTTTTCTGATAACTCGTGACGGGGGGGGGCGGTACGACCCTTTCATATTTTAACATGTGAAAAAAGAGGTTTTTTCAATAATTTGCAGCCTAGAACGGTAATTTGATAGAAATTTGGTGTCAAAAGGACTTTTATGTAATGCTCTACAGCTTTGTAGAACATTGTTACACTTTAGAAAATAACGCTGCAAAGTTAGAAAAAACGCGAAATTTTAAAATGAAAATTTTAGTTCTTAATAGAAAAAATGACCCTTGAGCAATTCTCTACCAAAACCGGAAATGGATTTTATTTCTATTTTTTTATTTGGCTCAAACTTTGTGGGGGCCTTCCCTAGGAACAAATATGCTATTTTGTGTCATTGATTCACCCATACAAGTCTCCATACAATTTTGGCAGCTGTCCATACAAAAATGGTATGTAAATATTCAAACAGCTGTAACTTTTGAGTGAATTTTCTGATCAATTTGGTGTCTTCGGCAAAGTTGTAGGTATTGTTGAGGACTTTTGAGAAAAGAATAGGTACACGGAAAAAAAATTGCAGATTTTGTAATCAACTTTTTTTTACTGAAACTCAATTTCTCAAAATACGTATTTTTTGATTTTCGAGATTTTTTGATATGTTTTAGGGGACAAAAATCCGAAACTTTTGAGCCATAGAGAAACATGGTCAAAAAATCTGCCGCCAAGTTATGAATTTTTGAAAAAATAGTGATTTTTGGAAAAAATCAAAGTTTCATGCAAAAACAAGTTTAAAATAACATTTAAATGCATAATTGAATTTGCAATCGAAAAGTACTTTACAGATTTTTTGATAAAGGGCTCCGTTTTCAAGATATAGCCACCGAAAGTTTGATTTTAGCGAAATATTTGCAGTTTTTCAATTTTTAAAAATAGTGACCATGAGTGACCATTTCTAAAAATATTTTTTTTTGAAAAGTTCAGAAAATTTGCTATAAAATTGTCTAAGAGACATTGAAGATTGGACCTCTTGTTGCTGAAATAAAGCGGCTTAAAGAAAAAGAAACACGAAAATTGAAGTTTTCGAAGTCTCACCCAATCAGCCCACCATTTTCTAATGACGATATCTCAGCAATTAATGGTCCGATTTTCAATGTTAATACATGAAACATTCGTGAAATTTTCCGATCTTTTCGAAAAAAATATTTTGAAAATTTTTAAATCAAGACTAGCATTTTAAATGGGCGTAATATTCAATATTTGGCCCTTTTAAAATGTTAGTCTTGATTTAAAAAATTTCAAAATTATGTCATGTATTAACATTGAGAATCGGATCATTAGTTGCTGAGATATGGTCACTAGAAAATGGTGGATTGTTTTGATGAGACTTAGAAAACTTCAATTTTCGTGTTTCTTTTTCTTAAAGCGGCTCTATCTCAGCAACCCGAGGTCCAATCTTCAATGTCTCTTAGACAATTTTATAGCAAATTTTCTGAACTTTTCAAAAAATATATTTTTAGAAATGGTCACTCATGGTCACTATTTTTAAAAATTGAAAAACTGCAAATGTATCGCTAAAATCAAACTTTCGGTGGCTATATCTTGAAAACGGAGCCCTTTATCAAAAAATCTGTAAAGTACTTTTCGATTGCAAATTCAATTATGCATTTAAAAGTTATTTCAAACTTGTTTTTGCATGAAACTTTGATTTTTTCCAAAAATCACTATTTTTTCAAAAATTCATAACTCGGCGGCAGATTTTTTGACCATGTTTCTGTATGGCTCAAAAGTTTCGGATTTTTGTCCCCTAAAACATATCAAAAAATCTCGAAAATCAAAAAATACGTATTTTGGGAAATTGAGTTTTAGTGAAAAAAAAAGTTGATAAAAAATTCGCAATTTTTTTCCGTGTACCTATTTTTTCTCAAAAGTCCTCAAAAATACCTACAACTTTGCCAAAGACACCAAATTGATCAGAAAATTCACTCAAAAGTTACAGCTGTTTGAATATTTACATACCATTTTTGTATGGACAGCTGCCAAAATTGTATGGAGACTTGTATGGGTGAACCAATGACACAAAATAGCATATTTGGTCATAGGGAAGGCCCCCACAAAGTTTGAGCCAAATCAAAAAATACAAATAAAATCCATTTCCGGTTTTGGTAGAGAATTGCTCAGTTACGTCTTAGGAAAAAAGTTTTACGCAAATCTAAAAGGGGTCGGGGCAACTTTTCCCGATTTTGTTCGTGTTGGTAGAGAATTAACCAATTTAACTAACAATCCAACTCTTAATCGATTGAAGTAACGTCATGATTCGAATTCCCGGACGCTTCGAAACCCGGACACTTCATCTTTTTTTATCAATTATGTGCATATAAGGTCGCATAATTATTGTCTAAACTGTGTTATTTGATGAATTATAACATCAACTTTCATTTCAAATATGTTTGGACGCTGTGGCCAATGCTAAAACAATTAAATTAAATGAAATCATGTGATTACCAAAACTGTGAAACATTTCTGCTGAAATATTTCATAGGCGTCCGAAGGCGAAGCAGAAATTTTGGTTCTGATTTCCTTAAAATCTAGCATTTTTTTATACAAAATATCGATTGTCTTGATGTTAACATCTTATTTGAGACCTAAAGAATGCCATTCACTAAAATTTTGGCTCAAATTTGTGCGATTCGTAAGTAAAAGTGTCCGGATTTCGAATCAACTTTTATCAGTGTCGGGGATTCGAAGAACAACAAGTCATTTTAATTTGGAAATTCTGAGGAAAAATTGTTCGAAAAGACATATTTTGCATGCATTCTCTTTAAATTGACTGTTTATACTACATCCTGATGATATTTATACATTTCTAACTTATTTCATGATTTTTTGCCAGCTATAACAAAAATAATATGCTTCTAAGTGTCCGGATTTCGAATCATGACGTTATTTCGTTTAAAATCATAAAGCATGTTCAAAAATTGATAAAAAGACAAAATGTTTGACAAACTGAACTCTGAAGTCTTAGAAATTTAAATAAATCAAGAACCATCTCCACCAAATGCATTGTTTTCACGGACAATTTTCACTAATTAAATTTTAAATTCATCAAATTCCAATGCTTAAAAATAGAAATACATTTCAATTAATGAAAACTGAAAGCCATGAATGACCCTCATAAAAGTATCCCAAGCATAAATATTGTGCTGCCATGATATCGTGATATCAGGGCATAACTGCACCAGCCTATCTAATCAATTTTAAATATGCAAAAGCTCTTTGAACTCCACTACACATCCGGTAAAAATAACTCGACAATTTTCACGTACATATACCAGCGATAATCATTAATCCAAATAAAAAACATACACCAGGGTATATTAATAACCATTTCCTACAAATTTAACTTCCAGCACAGGATAAAACTCTCGTGTTCAACCTGCTCCACCAAGTAGGTCAAGGTGTCCTAAGGTCAAACCCCCACCTTTTGCTTCCAGGTTTTGCCGATGAAATGTGAGCTGCGCCGAGTGACAGAGACAAATTTAACTAGGGCGGCTTTTGAATAATCAATTCATAGCCAGTTGATGGCTTTAGCCGCGACTGGGAGGCACCGTATAATTAGAAGAAAAAAAGAGGAAAACAATCACGAGTCACTGCGTTATAATTATGAATTTTCCTTGGCGATAATTATTGCTTTAATTCGCAGAGACAGAAAATTAAGTCAATTGCCCAAGTAACCACAAGCACTATATCAAAACTCTAAATTCACTCTAACTTAACACTCCCGATGCTATGACACTTTAAATAGTCTTTCCAAATGTTTCGAAACATTTGTAGCTTGAACCATTATAAACTACTGTATAATGGCATATAGAACAGCCAATTAAAGTTTCAAAGCATTTAGCCCAATAATGTTTCGAAGCAATAATGGTAAGCTTTATATATCACTGTAAAGTAAGCCTTTAATGTTATATCACATTTTGACATTTCTTAAAATGTTTCAAAACACTAACTCAACACTAGTGAGGGTAATAAATGTTTGGCAGTTTCGTGGTATTTTTTGTGATTGTTGCAGGAAAAAATGTTCGGCGGCTATAAAAATGTGAGTTAATTATGCTTAGTTAGCTGAGCTCAGTATTAAATTATTCTCTTTTTCATTAACAGCTCTTTCTTGTCCCATGAGACAAATTTCTAACTGCGATGGCTTCCTGCAAAAACAAAACTGAAAAGGAGGAGGTCCAGATTTTGCTCTACGCCAGCTCTAACGGCACTTTCGTTCACGTCACGGATCTTTCAGGCAAGCAAACGATCTCGCGCGTAACCGGCGGCATGAAGGCCATGGCCGATCGTGACTAGGCCTCGCCCTACTCCGCTATCTTGGCCGCGCAGGACGTCGCCGAAAAGTGCAAGTCGCTCGGAATCACCGCGCTGCACATTAAGCTGCGTGCCATTGGCGAAAACTGCACCAATACCCCGGGATCGGCGCTCCGTGCCCTGAGCTGTTCGTCGATGATTATGGTGAATTATGTGAATATTTGGTAGTGTTTTGTAGTGTAAAAGTTAATAAATGCTGTTTTTTAACCTGACAAGTTTTCTCGTTTTTTTTCTGCATAAAATGAAGTGGTTCCTCAAGGAAGACTTAGTCGACAAAAATCATCTAATTAAATATATTTCAGGACGGACGAGACGGCTAGCGCAAGGCATCTAGGTGAAACATCTCAGTACATCATTCCCAACACACAGCTTAGAATCTCAAAAGTAGAGAAACACAGCAAATAAACCAACAAACTTTCAAAATCGTCATCCCAGCATGAAAATCACTCTCCCAAAAGAGAGAGAGAGAGAGAGGGCTGCGCGTAAAGTTTTTTTTATTTTTCTATTTTAAATACTGTCGGTAAAGTAGTATTTTGACGTTTTACCACGGTATAACTTTATATCAACTCTAGACTTCGCCACTCAATTTTACCTCCATGCGTATAAAGTGAATATAAAGTTTCGAGACTCTATAGGCAAACATTATATGTTGATATAGAGGGGATTTAATGTTACCTTATACAGTCCCGCGGTTACTTGGGTGGCCAACACAAAAATAATTATAAACAATTATGGAAAATAACTTGAAAACATTTCAAAACTTTATCCCACTGTCAATCCATTACCCTTTCCTAAATATTAAATACCTGTTCGTAAATGACATTGAAAAAGCAATTCCGCGGTGCCACTTTTCCCCCCCACCGGCGATCGGAGACAGTTTTATTTTCTCCCCAACCAATAACGCGAGTTGATTAAAAACCCATTCCATCCCTCGCCAACCCCGCTAGGATTTCCATTTCAGCCGGCGGTCATGCGCAATAAATGTCAAAATCCGGTGGAAAACCGACACGAGCCGAGCCGCTGATGAAAAACAAACAACATTCCCGCGCAAACAGGTTGTCTATTAGGAATTGAAGGAAGGAAAAATGAACAACCTTTGTTTGTGTGAAATTGTACGTTGGTATGTTTACTGAAACCTGTTACATAGCGTCACTTTTGGGCCTCAACAATCCAACATTGTTACTGACTGGTATATCGCACGCCATTCTGAGAGAAAAGCGTTCAAATTACGGGAAATTTCAAATCAATATTCTCAAAAATTGGATTTTAAACACCAAAACTGTCAATTTCCTGAACCACACTTGTGTATGTGTGTTTTTTTGTCTCCCAGCGTGAGCTTGGAAAAACAGTTTCCAATAGCAAATCGATTTTCCATTTTATGTTCCCACTGTCGTCCATCAACCATCAACAATCACCCTTGCTCGTCCGTCCTCTCTCAGTGTTTAGACCTGACGTGAGTCAATCAGCCACAATCAGCTGTGTGTGGAGGGGGAGGTGTATGTGTGTCTTTGTGGTTGATAATCACAGAGAAAAATTGATTTGCGATTTTTTTGCCTTCCTCACTGAGGTAAGGCTATAATCCTGCTCTAAAATTGAACTTTTTATTAAAAGCTCGAAAACCCACCTACATGTATACATTTCGACTCAGAATCGAAAACTGAACAAATGTCTGTGTGTATGTGTGTGTGTATGTGTGTGTGTATGTGTGTGTGTATGTGTGTGTGTATGTGACCAATAATGTCACTCAGTTTTCTCAGCACTGGCTGAACCGATTTTGACCAAACCAGTCGCATTCGACTTGGTTTAGGGTCCCATACGGTGCTATTGAATTGTTTGAAGTTTCGATAAGTAGTTCAAAAGTTATGTATAAAAATGTGTTTTCGCATTTTTTTGGATGTTGAATAAATGGCAGTAAACTGAACCAAACATCATCATGTTATACATCGTTAGTTAGGTAATTGAAAGACCTTTCCAACGAGTCCACAACATTGAAGATCTGGCAACCCTGTCTCGAGTTATAACCACTTAAGTGATATTTATGTACTTTATTGTAGCCGGATCTCATTTAAATGTATGTAAACAATGTCCGGATCCTTCATCCGACCCATCGTTGGTTAGGTAATCGAGAGACCTTTCCAACGAGTCCACAACATTAAAGATCTGGCAACCCTGTCTCGAGTTATAACCACTTAAGTGATATTTATGTACTTTTTTGTAGCCGGATCTCATTTAAATGTATGTAAACAATGTCCGGATCCTTCATCCGACCCATCGTTGGTTAGGTAATCGAGAGACCTTTCCAACGAGTCCACAACATTAAAGATCTGGCAACCCTGTCTCGAGTTATAACCACTTAAGTGATATTTATGTACTTTTTTGTAGCCGGATCTCATTTAAATGTATGTAAACAATGTCCGGATCCTTCATCCGACCCATCGTTGGTTAGGTAATCGAGAGACCTTTCCAACGAGTCCACAACATTAAAGATCTGGCAACCCTGTCTCGAGTTATAACCACTTAAGTGATATTTATGTACTTTTTTGTAGCCGGATCTCATTTAAATGTATGTAAACAATGTCCGGATCCTTCATCCGACCCATCGTTGGTTAGGTAATCGAGAGACCTTTCCAACGAGTCCACAACATTGAAGATCTGGCAACCCTGTCTCGAGTTATAACCACTTTAGTGATATTTATGTACTTTTTTGTAGCCGGATCTCACTTAAATGTATGTAAACAATGTCCGGATCCATCATCCGACCCAGCGTTGGTTAGGTAATCGAAAGACCTTTCCAACGAGTCTAAAACATTGAAGATCTGGCAACCCTGTCTCGAGTTCTGACCACTTTAGTGATATTTATGTACTTTTTTGTAGCCGGATCTCACTTAAATGTATGTAAACAATGTCCGGATCGATCATCCGACCCATCGTTGGTTAGGTAATCGAAAGACCTTTCCAACGAGTCCAAAACATTGAAGATCTGGCAACCCTGTCTCGAGTTCTGACCACTTTAGTGATATTTATGTACTTTTTTGTAGCCGGATCTCACTTAAATGTATGTAAACAATGTCCGGATCTATCATCCGACCCAGCGTTGGTTAGGTAATCGAAAGACCTTTCCAACGAGTCTAAAACATTGAAGATCTGGCAACCCTGTCTCGAGTTCTGACCACATTAGTGATATTTATGTACTTTTTTGTAGCCGGATCTCACTTAAATGTATGTAAACAATGTCCGGATCCATAATCCAA
This sequence comes from Culex pipiens pallens, assembly GCF_016801865.2. Classification (NCBI taxonomy): domain Eukaryota; kingdom Metazoa; phylum Arthropoda; class Insecta; order Diptera; family Culicidae; genus Culex; species Culex pipiens. The sequence goes on from NC_068938.1 coordinate 166,113,074, forward strand.
CCCATCGTTGGTTAGGTAATCGAAAGACCTTTCCAACGAGCCTAAAACATTGAAGATCTGGCAACCCTGTCTCGAGTTCTGACCACTTTAGTGATATTTATGTACTTTTTTGTAGCCGGATCTCACTTAAATGTATGTAAACAATGTCCGGATCCATCATCCAACTCATCGTTGATTAGGTAATCGAAAGACCTTTCCAACGAGTCTAAAACATTGAAGATCTGGCAACCTTTTCTCGAGTTCTGACCACATTAGTGATATTTATGTACTTTTTTGTAGCCGGATCTCACTTAAATGTATGTAAACAATGTCCGGATCCATCATCCAACCCATCGTTGGTTAGGTAATCGAAAGACCTTTCCAACGAGTCTAAAACATTGAAGATCTGGCAACCCTGTCTCGAGTTCTGACCACTTTAGTGATATTTATGTACTTTTTTGTAGCCGGATCTCACTTAAATGTATGTAAACAATGTCCGGATCCATCATCCGACCCAGCGTTGGTTAGGTAATTGAAAGACCTTTCCAACGAGTCTAAAACATTGAAGATCTGGCAACCCTGTCTCGAGTTCTGACCACTTTAGTGATATTTATGTACTTTTTTGTAGCCGGATCTCACTTAAATGTATGTAAACAATGTCCGGATCGATCATCCGACCCATCGTTGGTTAGGTAATCGAAAGACCTTTCCAACGAGTCCAAAACATTGAAGATCTGGCAACCCTGTCTCGAGTTCTGACCACTTTAGTGATATTTATGTACTTTTTTGTAGCCGGATCTCACTTAAATGTATGTAAACAATGTCCGGACCCATCATCCGACCCAGCGTTGGTTAGGTAATCGAAAGACCTTTCCAACGAGTCTAAAACATTGAAGATCTGGCAACCCTGTCTCGAGTTCTGACCACATTAGTGATATTTATGTACTTTTTTGTAGCCGGATCTCACTTAAATGTATGTAAACAATGTCCGGATCCATCATCCGACCCATCGTTGGTTAGGTAATCGAAAGACCTCACCAACGAGTCTAAAATATTGAAGATCAGGTAACCCTGCCTCAAGCTATGACCACCTAAGATGCCACTTATGAGCCCTTGAGTAATATGTGTGTTTTTTTGTATTCCGAAACTTAACGAAATTAGACGAAATTTGTGTCCAAACCCATTTTAGGAAAAAAGTGAGGAAGGCACCAACCACATAGGTGGATTAAGTTAGTTTTATTATTTTATTAAATGAGTGATTTTCAAAACATGAGCATGAGCATGAGCATGAGCATGGTTGACTGTTAAATGAGTGATTTTCAAAACAATACAAAATCCTCTAAAAAGAAATAGTTTTTAATCTGCGATTGGTTCATATGAATCAAAAAGGGATTGTACATGGATAAAAACAGATGTAACTTTTGGGAGAAAAGTCAACAAAAAAAAAATCAACCGACGGGATTAAAACCCAAAATTCAAGGCGCCTTACCTTGATTGGCTATAAAACCGATGAAGAATGGACATGTCGTTTAAGTAGGTTTCGAAAACGGGTGTAATATTACATTTCGGGGTGTAAAATTACATGAAGTTTCATAAAATAATGCAAAATTTATTTTAAAACCAGGAATTTTACACGCAGTTGGATTATGGCGTTTTTTGTTGATAGGTAAATATTTGAATTCCGTAACATTTCAACACATATTTTGACTCTTTTCATATTTTAAATATCGATTTTTTCTTTTTGAAAACTTTTTCTTACTCTTGTCTATTCCATAGTTATAAGTAGGGTTAGTGAAATTTCACGATTTCGCGGACAGCGTGAAATCCGTGAAATTTCGCTGTTTCCGCGAAATCCCGTGAAATTTTATGTTTTTGTGAAACTGTAACTATTTTTCTCAAAATGATTTATCAAACTCAAATAAGCATAAAATAATCTTATAAAATACTGTAGAAATAAGCGAGTGAATACCCTGGTTAAATAACTAACATAGGGTTAGTGATTTTTGACGATTCCGAAGACGGCGTATTGTGAAGTTTATTAATTTTCTCAAATATTTTTTTTTTTTTCAAAATAACAACATATAAATATTTTACCCATACAGACTATTTATGTAAATTTTATTAGTTTACAATTGAAATGCTTGATATGAACCATTTGAAGAATTGTTCAATTTTTTTTTAATATACTAACTAAGGCTAGTAATTTGTAATTTATTGGAAACGATAGCCTGTTAGTATAACACTTTGTATCAGATTGAGGAAGGACGTTGTGATGGTTACTTTAGGTTAGTTTAGTAATATTTTCATTCGCTGTTATAAAAAAATTTACTTCTATTTTATTTGAAAGGTATAGTTTCATAAGAAATTTAAAGAATCAAGCTTTGTTATATAAAAATTAAAATGAAGGGCATTTTTTTTTTCTTTGAAATCAACTTTTAAAAACTTTTCTGATTTTTCTGAGTCCTGTTTAATTTAAACGATTTTTGATTATTTGGGTGGATAATTCCCGTAAAAGTTTAAAAAATACCACTTTTTTTGTTTTTTTTCAATTCAATTCGGATTAATTGGTGAATAATCAAAATACAATCAGTTCTTTTGTAATTCATAACAGAGTTTTGGAGTTCCTTTCAGCTGTGTGTTGCATCATAATCCATTTTGGAACAATTATTTCTATAACTTAAGCACTAATAAGAGCAAGAAAAATAAAAACAAGTGCTAAAAATTTCATTTTGAATAAAAAATTTAATATTTAATATGCTAAATGTCGCAAAAAATTCAAATTATTGAATTTTTTTGCTGGCTGGACAAGATTGTTGAATCTTGCTTTGATATGAAATTCAGTAAAATGAAGCAAATTTGCGAAAACTTTTTAGCTTTATTAGTCAAATATTTAAAAAACAAAACAGTTCAATAAATGAGAATACGCATGCCAAACATTTTGTTTAAAAATATATATAGAGCCCATCCATAAACCAGGCACGGCGTGTTTTCTAGAACAAACTTATCAGGAAAAAATAGTCATCGCTACTTTCAAATGTGTCTTATAGGAAATTTTCTCAGCTTTCCAATGCTTCTAAGAGCGAAATGTTTCATCGGGAAATTTCTGAGATATCTCTATTTTAAGTTTTTTGGTTTTAAATTCCTTTATTATTTATTTGAAATTCTATACTACCAGTTCAAAAAACTTATCAAATGATGTGTTTCATGTGTCATTTACTCATCAAAATGTGCAAAATAAGACAAGAAACAACTTTGTAGAAGGTTGTAAACCGCTATACATTTTGAAAATTATGTTTTAACCGAATTTTTGAATATGTGGGATTTATTCAGAAATTAAAATCATAAAACAGTGTAAAAATATTTTTTTACAAGAATCATTAGATAATTACATATTTTTTGTGTACAAATATAACGTGTCTGCTCTGATTTAGCATGTTCAACCGAAACTTTGGCAAGTTTGTGATTGTTAATGGTATTATTGAATTTTAATGAATAAATTTGACATGTTCTTAAGCAAACATTAACCAGGAACATAAATACAAATATGATTTAAAATTGAAAATGTACTACATATTACTGTTGCATGCTTCAAAAGTCATATTTTCATGAGTATAAAATAAAGATAAAATTTTATAAAATGTTTTCTGTTGAACATGCACTTAAAAGTAATAATAATACTCGAGTCTTCCAATTCAGAATGCTGAAAACACCGTCACAAACTATTTTTTTTTATATTATTTTAACAAAAAAAATCCAACAAAAACTTTCTTTCGAAACTATTTAAACAAAAATCACGAAATATTTTTTTTTTAAATATGAGATTGAAGATGACAGTCTTATAAACTTATAAAATATCGGTAAATCTTTGATCATTAAATACAAAAAAAACAAAAACAATCATTTCATACTAATGAAAAGTATTTCTTCTAAAGCTTGCAACGGTAGTTTGCAGTTAAATTTCGAGTATTAAACATGTTTTGTATCTATGCAGCTGGTTAATGTTTGATTAAGGAAACATGATATTTATCCATAAAAATCTTTTAATATCCTGTCAATCTCAAACCTGTCAAAAATTCGGTTGCAGCAGCTAATTCCAAGCTGTATCAGAGCAGACCGGTGTTATTTGTACACAGCTTTTATGTAACAATCTATTTGTTCTTGTGAAAATAATATTTTATGCAGTGTAATGATTTTAATTCCTGAATAAATCCCACATATTCAAAAATTCGGTTAAAACTTTATTTTCGATATGTTTAGCGGTTTGCAACCTTCTACAAAGTTGTTTCTTGTCTTATTTTGCACATTTTGATGAGTAAATGACATATGAAACACATCATTTGACAAGTTTCCTGAACTGTTATTTCAAAGTTTAAAATAAATGATTAAGGATGTTAAAACAAATAACTTAAAATAGAGATATCTCAGAAATTTCCCGATGAAACATTTCGCTCTTAGAAGCATTGGAAAGCTGAGAAAATTTCCTATAAGACACATTTGAAAGTAGCGATGACTATTTTTTCTCCTTAAGGTTGCCCAGAAAACACGCCGTGCAGGTGGTATCTTTTTGGAAAATTAGGAGATTTTTTTGAGTCAGGTTCAAATTTATTCAAATTGTTTTTAGTTTATTTAAATAATATATAATTTAGCATAAAAAGCAGTTTCTGTGATTAAAACGTAAGATTTTTTCAAAGTTATTTTAACATTTTTCACGTTCCGCGAAATTTGCGTGAAATTTGGTGTATTGAAATTAAGGTCTCCGTGAAATTTGCAATTTTTGAGCGTGAAAAATCACTAAGCCTAGTTATAAGTAATAATTTTTCGATTGAATTACGATATAAAACACAGCTGAAAGGAACACCAAAACTCTGTTATATACCTAAATGAACTCATTGTAACTTGGATTATTCACAAATAAAACAAATAATGAATTGAGTTGAATAAATATCGATTTTATAATTTTGAAAACAGTTTTTGAAAATAGGATCAATAGATTCCTTAAAATTCTCATTTAAAATTGAAGGCTAACCTGAAAACGATTTGAAACTCCGATTTAAATTCTAACCTAATTCTTACTAATCTTCCGATTTTTGCCATCCAACATGAAACCAAGTAAAGCTCTAATTCCCATTTTTTATTTTTCCCGTGTTAGGAGGTCCTTTTGAGCAAGTTTTGATCTACGAAAAACTTATTTAGCTTTTGGTTTGGGTTATAGGAAATTTATGTTAAAAACACAGCCAAAGTTGACACAAGAAAAATTAATTTTTTTTTTTAATTTTTGCTAGGTCACATGAAAAAAAAAGAAGTTGACTTTATAGCTGTCAGCCACCATTGCTAGTACCAACCACTAGTGCATTCCTTTTCATTTACAAGAACTTCGCCGCCCTGGGCTTCTAAGCAACGTTGCCAGATTATTTTATGGGAAATCTGAATTTTCTTAAAAAATAAATCTGTATTTTATCTGTATCATGTAAATTTCGAAGCCATAGAAGAATTTTTTAGACTTTTCACAGCAGATTTAAGTTTTTTAACATATTAAAGCATAATTCAATTTCTAAATTATTGAAATTTTCAAATAAAATAATTTTTTAAAAATCTGTTTATACAGATTTTTGTGATTTTTGGGATCAAAAAATCTGTATAATAAATACAGATTTATCTGTATATCTGGCATGGCTGCTCCTATGTTTATATATATATGTTTATATATGTATATATATACCCGTAGGAAAATTGAGTTTTAGCGAATTTTTAGATCGATGCCCGCCTAGAGGCGGAGTTAGGTTGTAAAAGATTTTTTTAGCTTTCAAAAAAGAAAAAAATATTTATGAAAAAAACCCAAAATAAATATTTTGTACAGAATTCGACCCTTGGAATATAATAATCCATTTGAATTAAACAAAAAAAATATATTTTTTTAACAAAAAAAATATTTTTGCAACGGTTATTTGCGCCATTTAACAGTTTAAAAATTGATTCTGAAACTATCACTATGTTTGAATTAAAAAAAAAATAATAATAATAATATTACGTTGAATTAGCAATATCTTTTTTTTACATCATTTTTTTTTTATTCAGACACTAAATTTACTATTGAACAATTCATGATTAGCCTTAAGGGCCGGTCACAGAACTATTTAAAAAAAATCGTCGCGGACCGGATGAAATGGCTTCACGGGCCGGATCGGACCTGCGGGCCGTACGTTGGGCAGGCCTGCTCTAGTACATGCCTGAAATTAAAAAAATATATAAAAAAATCAATTCATGGGATATTGTAGTTCATCAATTTGAGAAACCTACTTGATCAATATGCCAAGCTTAAATATATCCACTTTCATAACAAAAAATTCGTCATCCTCAATAACAAAAACATTAGTAATTTATTACAGGCATTGACACATTTTTAGTCACATTTATTTTGTAATATTGCCTCTAACAATGTGTAAATTCCTATCCTTTATGTGGGTAATTCTCCGCCAACTCACACAGCAGTTGCCCCGACCCCTCTTCGATTTGCGTGAAACTTTGTCCTATGAGGTAACTTTTGTCACTGATCATCCGTTTTTTGATATCTCGTGACGGAGGGGTGGTACGACCCCTTCCATTTTTGAACATGCGAAAAAAGAGGTGTGTTTCAACAATTTGCAGCCTAAAACGGTGATGAGATAGAAATTTGGTGCCAAAGGGACTTTTATGTAAAATTAGACGCCCGATTTGATGGCGTACTCAGAATTCCGAAAAAACGTATTTTTCATCGAAAAAAACACTAAAAAAGTTTTAAAAATTCTCTCATTTATCGTTACTCGACTGCAAATTTTTTTGGAACATGTCATTTTATGGGAAATTTAATGTACTTTTCGAATCTACATTGACCCAGAAGGGTCATTTTTTCATTTAGAACAAAAATTTTCATTTTAAAATTTCGTGTTTTTTCTAACTTTGCAGGGTTATTTTTTAGAGTGTAACAATGTTCTACAAAGTTAAACAAAGTAAACAAACAACTGCATAGCTACGTATATCAGCCCAGCAAGTTTTCTAAGTTGATTGTGGATGACGAACGTAAGTTGCAGACTTTCCTAAGTAACTACTTTACTTAGATGTTCTAAGCTAAGTGATTGTAGATAGGCCATTATCGCGATTTTACGAAAAAAAAGTTTTGAAAAAGTTACTTTTTGCGTTTTTCTTCGTTTCGTCGTCCGTGTCTGTCGCGGGTGACTATGAACGGCCATGATCGATGACGACCAACTTTTTCAAAACTTTTTTTCGTAAAATCGCGATAACTCGTGATGTTTATAAGCAAACCCCTTATGTCTACATATCAATTTTTTTGTAATTGTCTGCTCTACAACTTTGTAGAACATTGTTACACTCTAAAAAATAACCCTGCACAGAAAAAACACGAAATTTTAAAATGAAAATGTTTGTTCTAAATGAAAAAATGACCCTTCTGGGTCAATGTAGATTCGAAAAGAACATTAAATTTCCCATAAAATAACATGTTTCAAAATTTTTTACAGTCGAGTAACGGAAAATGGGAGAATTTTTAAAACTTTTTTAGTGTTTTTTTCGATGAAAAATACGTTTTTTCGGAATTCTGAGTACGCTATCAAATCGGGCGTCTAATTTTACATAAAAGTCCCTTTGACACCAAATTTCTATCTCATCACCGTTTCAGGCTGCAAATTATTGAAAAACACCTCTTTTTTCGCATGTTCAAAAATGTCACGAGATATCAAAAAACGGACCTCGGATTCGTGATCAGGGACAAAAGTTACCCCTTAGGACAAAGTTTCACGCAAATCGAAGAGGGGTCGGGGCAACTTTTCCCGATTTCGTGTGAGTTGGTAGAGAATTACCCATGTATAATTTCAAATCGATTGTGGTAAAATTACTTTGAAACTTAAAAAATAATAAACTTTGAAGCATTAAACATGACAAAGTTTACATTTTTAATGTATATTTTTTTCAAAATTATGCATTATATGATATCGATGAGTAATATTTGAAAATCTGAAACTTTACACCATATTCTCATGTGGGAATGTTTCAACAAAGTAAGAAAAGTTTTGTAAACATTTGTGCAGAAAATATAACTCTGGAAGGAAGGTTGTGTTTCTGCAACTGTTCCACCAACATACAACTTAAAATGATGTTAAGGTGAAGTCGTTGATCATTTTCGAAGAAAATTGATCATCACTATAAAATATTCTGTATTAAATTCAATTTAACGAATTTCAGCACCAAAAGGAATCAGCATGTGCCGGTTGTTGCCTTCTTGAAGCCACTGAAAGAATTTTGGATCTAAATCAATTGTGCTTCATATAATTTTGTGGCACAGTCATTGACGTCCTAGTTGGCAATCATTGATTAATGACGATTTCCATAACTTCACAAGGAATGGGATAATCGTTACCAAAAGGAATCAGCATGTGTAGGGCACTATTCTAAACAACTTGTTGAAGGAATTTTGTCAAAATATTGAAAGCGACGCAAAATTTATATCTTTGTGTGTGTGTGTGTGTGTGTGTGTGTGTGTGTGTGTGTGTGTGTGTGTGTGTGTGTGTGTGTGTGTGTGTGTGTGTGTGTGTGTGTGTGTGTGTGCAACCAACCAAACGGGACCACGCGGCCGCTTCTTACAAATTGAGTTTTTTTGCCATGTATTTTTAGATCTACATTATATACATGCAAATAACTCGCATAGGCATTTGGAAGGTGTTAGCTCTGCCGAGCTTCGGTGACCCATTTCTACGCTGGCTAGCCGAGCGCGAGGTATTTCAGCTTTATCGACAAGCCCCGCCCTGAAGAACGTTTGCACCAATCGGGTTCAACCGTTATTTAGAACTTCCGAACCCTTGTCAAATGGACAAGGACCTAGCGCGTATATAGTTGGTAGTAACAGTATTCCTAATTCCAGTTATAGCTCACCAATTCGCGATGGCCTAGTGGTTAGCATTTTTGCTTACCAATCCAAAGTACGGGGGATCGAACCCCGACTCGAGCGACTTTGATTTTTCGTTCATGTTCAGAGTTTCAAGATTTATATTTCCTATACTTTCTCGTTGGGAGCAGATGGGAATCGAACCCAGGACCATTCGCTTACAAAGCGAATACCGTAACCAGTCAGCCACGGCCGCTCCTAAGCGAAGCAAAATTTATATCTTTGAACGCAAATTCATGACAATGATGGAAGTCTTCACGTTAAGTGTTATTTATACTCTTTTTGGAGGCCGGATCTGAGATATTGTGATAAAAATATTGTCTGAATCTTCCATGTGAACTTTCGTTGGATAGGTTTTTTTTATCAGACCTTGCCGATGAGACAGAAAAATTGAAGGTCTGCAAACCCTATCAAAAGAAATCAGTAATAAAATTGATTTGTTAAACATGTTAAGGGAATGTTGCTATTTTTACTGAATGTATTGACTTTATGAATGTGAGGAAGGCATGTTCATCTGGTATTTGATCTGGTTTGTCACCGTAGATTAGCCTATTGGATAAAGTTCGGTTTGAAATTATACAAATAATCATTACTATTTTTACTTACTGTGTCAAAAAGTTACATTTCCTCGAGCCCTGTTAGATCATCCCTTTTTTCACCCTTCCAATACCACCATGCTACAGTCCAACGCTAAGTGAGGTTAGGTTTTATCCACGTAACGTCCTTCGTCTTCCTGTCATACTAATACCTGTACAAATGCCCACCTTTGTCATACAGGACACGTTCGTTTACCGTTTTCCCTTCTGTCATACACGGATAATGGTAAAAGTGTTACACAGTTATCGGAAAACCCCAACTGTAATCACGAGAATGCCATTGTTGTCGTTGGTGGTGGAAGTTGATGGTAAACATGTACTTATGGCGCATTTTCCTGCCAGGTTGTGATGCCTTTTTTCTCATCAAATATCATTATCCAATGGAGGTGAATCCACTCAAGTGCAGATTGCGATTAGATGTAATATTGGTAAAGAGTGTTACATGTGAGTCATCCTTCAATTCTTGCGGTTATCCAAGTTGTGAATTGATACAAAATAAGGGCTTAGGGTTGAATTGCAAGCTATCCATCAAATTATCCAGTAAACAATCAAGTTATCAAAACAGACGGTTTGGATTTCAATCTTCCCCGACTATCAAATTGCCTCGATTACACCTGGTTTCTTAAGACGTCAACCATGACGGGCATATTTCATGTCCGGACTTGAACCTGAAACCAAACCCGGGCACGCACCCAACAACAATAGCAACTCTCAACCTCAACTCATACATCAAAACCTGTCCGTTGCTCGAAAGAAAAAGTTATAACACTGTCATTCGCGACCTTTTCCTTTCGTTTCTTCCTCTAGTCCTAACCCCAAAACGCACAACAAAATTCCACGACTGATCCTAGTTTCACCGCAACAAACCCCACCAACCAGGGAGCTCGACATGCAATCCCTCCTCACATCTGCAACCACGTGGGGCGTCGTCACCACCCACAGGTTTTCCGAAAATAAAAGAAGGTGTGTTTGTGGGCGGTTGGGTGCAACCGTATATCTCGGCGCGGTGGCATAAAAGTGGTACAAATATAGGTTATTACCTGGGTTGGCGTTCTACCGCCGACTGGTGCCAGCCAGCTGGTTTAGATCCATTTAATATACAGAAATAAAAGGAAGCTAGGACTTGCATTAATCGTAAATCGTCCTAAAAGTGCTGATGGTAAATCCGAAAACATTTTGATAATAAAAATAAAATTGAAGTTTTAAGTTTAGATGTTTTCAACGAAGAAACAAAAATGAGTGAAACTAAGGGCAGATTTTGTGATGAATTAATAAAAGTTCAATAAAAAAAAATACTTTTTAAAATCAAAGAGAGGTCAGTTGTATGGATGTACTGAGAATTAAAATCATCGAAAATCCATATATGTTATACGACCTTAATTTTATAAAAAAATCAAAAAAAAGTTTTTCCCCCAAAATAGATCACCAGCCGCTCATGTTAACAACACGGAAAACTCTAAAACCTAAACTACTGGTATACTTTTTCGACAAAAGTGTAGCAAATAACACTAGCAAATATTATCCAGAGTTTATGTCGCCCCTTCCAATATTGGCACACGAAAGCAAAAAAAACCACATGTTTCTCAACACAAAGACGTGCTATCAACTTGAATTGATTTTTAAAATGCATTGTGTTGTCAAATATATTTGAAGATTGTTGACAAAAAATAAATAAATTTTGTGAAATTTCAATGTACAATACCTCATAAAGATTTTTAGATCAATTATCGTTTAAACAAAAAAATATTGTCAAAACTTTTGATGATAATTAAACTTTATTCGTTTTTGAGACACTTTACAATCATTTTTAAGTAATATTTGTTTCTGCCCTTGCTCAAGGCCATTGAATTTTTTTTCGAAATGTATGTCCCTTCCTAAATTCGAGGCTCACAAAATTTGAAAAAATAGAGGCATTACCTTTATTTTTAACTTCAACATTTCAATGAAAATAAAAGTACAATAAACAAACATAAATTAAAAATGCACATAATTCTTACATTTAAGTAATCAATTTTGGAAAATTTAAACCGTTTTAATAGTATTTTTATCTTTTTTTTGTATAATTTTCATGTCAGTACTGCGGTTTGATTTCTGTTTCACAATTTGTTTTTCGCAGACCTTGCATTTTTCGTCCATATTATTAACATTTATTAAACGTTTGATTGTGTAACAACTGTTGTAATATAAAATATATTTTACAACATTTATTCCACTAAAATCTGGAAAACATGACTTTTTTGTACCACAAAATAAAGGGATCGTTTATAAGCAAAGTTGAAATTTATCACTAAAATTTTAATCACACTCAGAATCTTCAAATAGACAGTAAAAATAAATTAAGACACTCTTATTTTTGAAATTATACTCGATTAATCTTTCCAGTAACCAGGAAGTTCTACACAAATATGTTTGTTAAAAAATATTTATCAAAATATTTTAAAAATATTTTAACAGAACAGACATAACAGATCATAACTTCATCATAACAGGAATTCTCAACCCTTTCCGACACTTTTCGACACCGCTCTTTAAGTGCAATCAGCTGAAATCTATTTAAAATGAATTCTGATGCATTTTGCATTATTTCAGCATGTTTGGGTTTGATTTAAAAATCTATTGAATTTTAAAAATTTTTGATTTTTATTATCGCAACAAGTTTTGCTCAAAAATTTTTGTTTTCGTCATATCTTACATTTTTTGAAAACAAATGATTGCCAATCTACTGAACTAGAGTAAAATGCATTTTAAAACACTTTTTCCTTGCAATATGCAAGTATATATTTTTTAACCCCCCTCGACCCCGGCCAAAGCCGAGGGCAGAAACTTTGAAAAATATTTGCATCAACCTTTATAGGAAATTGTCCAAGGAATTTATTGAAAATAAAATATTAACTTCCAAATGCCTCCCAGTATTGTTTCTGTTCAGTAAATGTTTAAACACGTGATTTTGACCAATGTTTTTTTTTGTTATTTTTTTAGTTGATCACCATCGTGTTCCCGGAAAATTTTACACAAGAATCATAGGCTATATCAAACTAAACCAAATCATTGGCGAGAAACAGCGCTCCAAAAATAAAATCTTTGGATTCTAATCTTTCCAAATGATTGAAGATCTGATATCAGAAGTTATGAGCTCGTTATTGATATGTTAGTACTGTTTGAAGGCCGGATTTCATATATTTCGATGAAAATTATTTCCGGATCCATCATCCTACTGGTTATTAGTTAGACAATTGAAAGAGTTTTCAAATGAGCCTAAAACATAGAACCCTATAAAAAGTTATGAGTATTATTATACATTTTTTTGGAGGCAGGATTCAGATATTTTGATAAAAATTATGTCCGGATACGTCATGCGGCCCATCATTAATAAGATAATTGAATGATCCCAGCAGATTGAAATCTGATGAGCACCAACATTTTATCTCGCAACCTACGCCTTCTACGACCAATTTAGAGAAAGCATTTTAAGGTAAAAAGATGCAAATTTAACACTTAAATATTTCTCAAAAAAGCGCAGGCCAAATTTTAAGCGCCATATTGCATTTGAGAGCACTACAAACGCTAAAAAAATCTTAGGGGTATTTTTCTTTAAACTCGAGATATCTTCATTTGAAAAAGTCTAATTTTAAAAGGAATAGTGTAACGGACCACCCTAAGGAAATTCAAAAATTTCTCAGCTATATTTTTTTCCATGTAATATTACCCGCTGAATCCGAATCTGCCTTCAGAAAAAATCCCAAAATATTCCTGAAAAGTCAGATTTTAAAATCACCCAAATCGTAAACCATCCTTATTTTCAACCAAACCAAAAGTTGCTCATATCTATTTGCAACAACTCTTCTGAAGACACTAAAGCTCCAAAACTTCACATTTTTTTTCGGAAAGTTCATTTTCCACTTAATGTTCCGATCTGGACCACTGCAATGCTAGGGAATTTTCGCATGTCGGACATTCTAAATTTTCAAAAAGAAACTTATATTTATGTGAGGACCTTAAGGCAGATTAAAAAAAAAATTAAACGTCATTTCATCTTGTAAATTCATCTTCTAAGATTTTATTAAATATGCTCGATAAATGTTTCATAAAAATAATTAATAAATCAGCTAGAACTTTATCTTTAAGAACTTGAAAGAAAATGTTTAAACTTTTTTTTCGATTCGTTAGTCAAACCTTTGTAGACTAAATTTGAAAAAAAAATAATACACATAAATAATCACAAACCGCTTCCTCTACACCAACAAAAAAATACCACAAAACTCACCTTGCTGTGGGTGGTTCTGCTGGTACTGGTTTTCCTTTTATTTTCATCGGCTTTCCCTTTTTTATTCCTTTTGCTGCCACAAGTTTTGTTTCACCACTTCTGTGTCGTCTTCGTACTACGGCTAATGTCTAGAACGGTCTGCGCGTTGTATTTGTGTTGGTATTATAGTTGCTTGGAACTTGGAAGTTTCTTCCGCCGACCTTGACTCACAAAGCCCCCCGTATAATCGAGGGACGACTCCTTCTTCTTGTGCAACGACTGTGTTCTACACTGGGTCACGCAAAAATATTTGTTCAGCTACGTTATTTTTTAAAATATTTCTATTTTCAACAGATTTGGTACTAGCACAATTACATAAAATCACACTTTTTTGTCACACAGTGTAATGAACCAGTGACCAACCTGCCCAAGACAGGGCCAAGCCCTTTAACGAGCTGCACCTGGTTCTTCACTTGAACTGCACTTGACTCAACTTCACATTGCACTTGTTTCCAGCACTGTTTCCCTTGAATAGTTTTGAATAATTCAGCTGACGCACAACCCAGACTCTGCACCCCCGGAAGACCGCGGAGTATAATTTTGGAATTTTCCGGTAGTTTTCCACCGACACTGACGATGGCGCGTGCACACTTTTCCAATCCGGTGCGGAAATTTGCAGTTTGTTTTTCAAATTCGCCTCACAATTTGCTTGGCTCACTTCTGCCACGCTGACTAGAGAGCCGTCGTTTGGTAACTCTTCAACTAGAGAGAGCGGCAACTACCAACGGCAACGAGGCCAATAGTGACGAGTTCAGGGATCAAGATTTGGCGTTCCTTGGACGGAACGCGTCCGTACGCACACTTTGCACTGCAGTTCAAACGGGCCGCCAAATCTTCTGCTTGATCGTTAATTGACGAACACGGCGAGGGCAATCTGCAAAGGGTTTAAATTGAGAAAAATATTTCAAGATTACCGTTTTTATGAATATTTTTATTATAATTAGGTAAAACAAAACAAAAAAAAACTTCGACACAAAAATTCTCTAACGCAATCTTATACTTTTTTAAGCCCCTTTCAAATGTTAGCACGGAAATCTTGGTGACACACTTTCCTAAATTTGGTTTAGTGATGACGCCGGTAGCGGACGACGATTTCGATTTTTGGTTCTTCTCAAGTTCGAAACCAAAAAACTACGAAGCGGGAAGCGGGGGGAGGGTGGTATCCTGAATGGAAGATTGTAGACTTGTAGGTGGGGTGGACTCAATGATGCCTGGTGGCGCGACGCGGGTGATTCCGTAATGAATGAGTTTTTTCTCGGAACGATGAGCACGATTGGAAAGGGAGGTTGGAAGGAGTTTGAACATGTTGTAAGAAATGTATTTTATTTAAATTTCAGAATATTATTCAAAACATTCAATTAATTTTAAAACAGAATTAAAATCTTATAGCCAAGGGGTTGCACAGTGGGCGAAATCGATGATGGTTTCATCCACCGCACCTACCGGCAAAGGGTCCATTTTGCCCAAATTCCCCATTTTTCAACATTTTGCCTTGCTTACTATTTTTCTTGAGAATCGCTCTGTATTTAGAGCGGACGCTTTATGCGGCCATCCAAGATGCACATAACTTATGTGGAAACATCCCTGGAATCCAGTAAAAATAACCACTTGCACCGCAAAAATCATTTAGGTTCCATTTAACCTCAATTTCGCTATAAAAGCATTTTTGACCGTTTTCAAATGTTAGGTTCGATTTAAAAAATCTGAAAATTTTACATAAGAATGACTATTTGTACTTGATAGTTTTACACAATTATGTTGATCTCAATAATAAATAAATAAATAAAATATTTAAATGGCAGTTTACTCTGTGCCTGGCAAATTGGCAAAAAACTGATTCGTCAAACATTTTATTTATTTTAATTTCTATTTCACGATAAAAATATTTTACGATAATTGCACCATAAATTCTCTCCATGAAAAATTTTAATTGATATTTTAAAATTTTGCGATCATATAAACTGATAAATTCCGGAAATTTTGATATTTTTTTGCCGAGAATCGTCAAGAAAAGAAAAAGTTCAACATGACTACAAGACAACATGACTTAACACTTGTAGCAAAAAGGGGGTCAAAACTTACGCGAAGCACCAAGGGGGTCAAAAAAGTTGGAAATGCAAATTCATCCGGCTGTATCTCGACGAAAACTCAACCGAATTGGATTATTCTTTTTGCATTCGATACGGAAGGATGTCAAGAATCACCTACAACAAAGTAGATCCAAAACAGATGCGTCTACCCTAAGAAACAATGAAAAAGGCATTTCCAACTTTTTTTCCTTCTGTTCAAAGGGCCGGTGAAATTGCATTTCCAACTTTTTTGACCCCGTTGGGGCTACAAGTGTTAATAATTGCAACTGTGCAGTTTCACCACTAAATCGGTAGATATCATGACATTTTCTTATTTATTTATCTGTATCAGGTTATTTTTCTGTTTATTGTGAAAACTGTAATTGTTCAAGAGAAAAATTAAGAAAAACACGTTACAAAAATTCTAAGAAAAGGTTAATGCCTAAAAAAAAAAGCAACTATTTACCTAAAGCAAAGTATTAACATTTTTTCGAAAATATCAATCTTTAATTTTTATTTCCCAAGTATCATTTTTCGAATGTGAAATGAAATTCTAGTATAAAAATTATTTACAAAAAATGAAATTAACAGCCGAGTATTTTTCCTTATTTATTTAATTTTTTGATTTGAATAAAACTTTGTGCATGTCCCTATGTAAAATAAAGTAGTTTTCCATACATTTGTGGGTGCTGGGCATAAAATATTGGTATGTAAATGTGTGAAATTTCATATCTTGAAAAGAGATTTTCTGATTAATTTGGTATCTTCGACAAAGTTGGAGGGTTAGAATTAGGACTTTTCAGAACAAAATATGTAGGGGAAAATCTATTTTTTGTTCAACTTTGTACTACTAAAATGCGTATTTTTAAAATTTTGGATTTTTTAATCCCTTTAGAAGACTGAAAACCCCTTTTGAGTCATAGTGCGTGGTGGTATAAAAACCGGTTTAGGATATATAATATCTTTTTTAGGTAGACATTTTTATTTTAAAGTTTAAAAAATAATTTGGGAAGAGTACAATAATCAAGAAAAGTTAATTTTTACAGCAAAATTGGAGTTGCAATTCCAAGGGGCTTTTGTTTGATGAAATGTGTCGTTTAGATCTAAATCGCGTTTTAGGTAAACATTTTCATATTTTCATTTTTTTCTAATATAAAAAATAATTTGTTAAGAAAATAATATATATATTTGAAAACTTGAGAAATTTCCTATAATTTTCTCTCTGGAACTTTGCCAATTGGATAATTAGTTTATAAGAAACAATCTCACAAAGAATTCAATGAATGAACATGAATTTCATCTAAAAATGAGTTTCATCTAATTGGCTTCTACTTTTCAACTTTCAACTGATATATTGGAAACTATTGGTCCGATTTTCATTGTTGAACACAGGGTTACCAGGTCAAAATTTGAAAAATCTGGCAAAGTATCGAATAAAATCTGGCAAAATCTGGCAGACGGAAATCTAACAATTCGGAGTGGTGAAGGGGAGGGAGGGTATAAATCAATCCAAAAGTTTGTAGAATTCAGATGGTTTTACTGGTTGTATGGGCGTCAATATTTTTAAAATATAGGCCCTGTTTATATACAACAACTTTCCAGAAGACACCATTTACCTAGGATGCACTTGAAACGAGTTAGAAATAAGTGTCGTACTCATATTAGGTAAATGTACTGCCAGTGTTGTCAGGAAATATAATTTTCCTGACTTATTTTCCAATCGGACTTTTGAAAACGCTATATCTTTTTTCAGAAGAGAGATAGAACCATACTTTCTTCGAGAAAGTTTTAGAGAACAATCAGTGCTACACTCCTACGGTATTGGTTTTAAAATTGAGTGAAACCTGAAAATTATAAAAATCAAAATACCAGGGTGGCCACTCAAGTCGGGAAATCGGGAAAGTCGGGAAAAAGTCGGGAATTCGCCTAAATCCGCCAAAAAATCGGGAAAAGTCGGGAATTTATGATTTTGCCTTCCTCACCTCACTGAGGCAAGGCTATAAAATCACTCAAAAATTGAACTTTTTAAATAAGCCTTCTAGATATACCTTTACGTATACTTATCGGCTCAGAATCAAATTCTGAGCAAATGTCTGTGCGTGTGGATGGACGTAGAATTTTTTTTCTCACACACTTTTCTCGGAACTGGCCCGACCGATTTTGTCCGGATCTATGTTTTTAGATTCGCCTTCAGGTCCTTTAAGTCTTTTTTTAATTTCATCCGGTTTGGTGCAGTACTTCAAAAGTTATGTTAGAAAAACTGTTTTGGTTGATACTAAAAAGGGTCATTATTTACATAATTTGAAAGCTCCGGCGGATAGCTGTCGGAACTTTCCGGTCAGTGCACGCCGTGCACGCACACAAACACTGCAGTGCTTTCAAATGAATAATTAAATTTATCATAGATGGCAGCACTCAGATGAATAGTGTCTTTACTAAGTAAGCGTTAGCCAAAGCTTTCAGGAGGAAGGCAGCAACCACCTTCTGGTGGATTAAGTAATGTTTTTTGTCATAAAGTCGGGAAAAGTCGGGAATTTTGAGCATACTTGTTTGAAAATTATTTTTTAACTCTTGAATTATTTTGTAATATTTTGTACAATTTTCAAATTGAATTCACTCATTTCTGCTATAGTAACTTACTTTAAATTCAAGGTTCTTTTCACTATTTCAATAAATTTGAGGCATTCAAAATCTTAATGAATATTGGGGTCTTTGACACAGATTTTCATAATATTTTTTATGAATCAAATGATCGCTATTAATTTTTGTTCATCAAACAAGAGGTAAAGTTAATGAAAAACTGATATAAAAATAGAGCCTAAGAATTATGATTCTTTTTAATTTTGTCACATAATTGAATATTTGAAAACAGATTCTAACTTGAGTTTGGCAATGGTTTTTTTTTGTAAATATTTTTAATTGTTTAACTAAATTCATTTAGTAATTTAAAATATATTTTTTTCCGAATGTTGCCATTGAACTTTTTTTTGTGAGTATGGGTAAATTACCTACCATAGATAAAGCTTATTTTCAGTTTTCGGAAAACTTAAATATCGAATAAAATCCAAAATTGAAAAACTTTTTTGGTTTTGAAAACATAAATAATATATTGAAATTGCAAAAAAATAACAATAATCCAAGAAATTTTCAGTTATTGCAATTTAAAAAAAATTGACTTCAAACATTTTGCTTAAAATAAGTGGGAAAATATAAAATCATATCAAACTGAATTATCATTGAAAAAAAAACAGTTACAGTATGTAAAAAAAGTATTTACACCCCTTGGGCACTATGCACATATTGTGATGAAACATGTAAAAAATTTAAAGTTTGACAGGAACCTAGTACTACGTTTTGTTCAGAAACTCATGCCAAACATTTTGCTACAAAAAGCTCGTGAAAAGATGATTTCTATAAAAAGTTATATAACAAATACTATTACGAAATTAAAAAAGGTGCAAAAAAAGTTTGTACACCTTTCGAAAAATTAACATAAATATTGTTATTTGTTGACAAATCACCATAAATCCAGTCTCTCAACTCCAAATAGGCATCCTTGACTGATTAAAAAAATAATTTGCATTGAATATAAAGTTTACTAACTACTTAGTATAAAAGTTTATATAACTCTGGAAATTCTATATAAAACTTATCTAAACTTAATTTTGCAAACTTTTAATTCAACTAAATGTCAATATATTACCTTAGAATTGCTAAATAAACATTTTGGAGTGGGTATAACACTGTTTTGGGGGTATTTGTATCGATAGAATAGATTTTTCGTTGGAATTTCGTACCAACCCGGAATTACGTCGTCGGAAAAGTCGCCGGCATCTGAACCGGTCCACGATTCACAAGTCAACCTATGTGGCATCAGAAAGGGCACTAAATTTCCGATCTTTTGATACCCATACATCCAGGTTTTCTATACAACCTACGTTTTTAAATACCTGGGCAAAAAGTAAGTTTGATCCACGAGAACAAAAATTACGAAATTCCATACATTTTTGGCAGGTTGCTCAAACGAAACCATAACAACGTTTTTGCTTAGGTATTTAAAAACGTGGGTTTTATAGAAAACCTGGATGTATGGGTATCAAAAGATCGGAAATTGAGTGCCCTTTCTGATGCCACATAGGTTGACTTGTGAATTGAGGACCGGTTCAGATGCCGGCGGATTTTCCGACGACGTAATTCCGGGTTGGTACGAAATTCCAACGAAAAATCTATTCTATCGATACAAATACCCCCCAAACGGTGTTATACCCACTCCAAAATGTTTATTTAGCAATTCTAAGGTAATATATTGACATTTAGTTGAATTAAAAGTTTGCAAAATTAAGTTTAGATAAGTTTTATATAGAATTTCCAGAGTTATATAAACTTTTATACTAAGTAGTTAGTAAACTTTATATTCAATCCAAATTCTTTTTTTAATCAGTCAAGGATTGGAGTTGGGAGACTGGATTTATGGTGATTTGTCAACAAATAACATTATTTATGTTAATTTTTCGAAAGGTGTACAAACTTTTTTTGCACCTTTTTTATTTTCGTAATAGTATTTGTTATATAACTTTTTATAGAAATTATCTTTTCACGAGCTTTTTGTAGCAAAATGTCTGGCATGAGTTTCTGAACAAAACGTAGTACTAGGTTTCTGTCAACATTAAATTGTTAAGATGTTTCATCACAATATGTGCATAGTGCCCAAGGGGTGTAAATACTTTTTTTACATACTGTAAATACTGACCACTAGATAAATTAACATTGATTAGAAAATTCAATATCAAAAATTACAAAATTAAAAAGGGAACTTGGCAAAAACGTTTTTTTATGCATTCCTTGACATTTTTCTAAATCCTTTGATTGAATAATAACAGCAGTCATGTTTTAAGCATTCTTTGTTTAAAAATAATGATGAAGTTTAAAAAAAAATTGGAACGCTATTTTAAGTTCAGTTATATTTAACTTTGTGTCATTTCCAGTTGAAACGAAGTATCAAAAACTATACGTTTGCCAATTAAAAAAATAACATGGAAGTTATAAGTATTGTTGAACTTTCGATTATTTTTTCAAAGATTAATTGTTTGTGTTTCTACTCTGAATCATAAATAATGAAATTCAATTTTTGAAGTTTTTTTATTTGTTGTTTAGTTTCTGTATTTACAAAAAAATGTTTTTTTTGCCTATGTTTAGATTTTTTTTTTAAATCCATTGAGATTTTTTTTCGGTGGTTAATATTGACTGTTCTTATAGAAAGTTGTTTGTGTGAAATCATTCTTTAGATAAGAAATGCCTATTATTTGAGCATTCTGGAAAAGTCTGAAAAAAAAGTCGGAAAAAAGTCGGGAATTTGAAAATGAAATTTTAGTGGTCACCCTGATTAAATACAAAAAAGTTGGTTTTCCCATACTAAATTCCATACAAAATTGAATCGCTTTGCGCAAAGTGTGGGCTGAACCAATCGCTCCCAAATTTTGGGGGGTTGTTCATGGACCCAAAAGGGACCGAAAAAACTTTGTTCTGAAAAATCGATCATGTCGAGCCATCCTAATGGGCACAAAAATGATAAGTTACATTATCTCTAAGGAAAACACAATCAATTTTATTTTATTTGCAATAAAATTCATTCATTTTAATCAAAAAGTTGTACAAAAATGGCTTAAAGTAAAAAATCTGGCAAAATCTGTCAATATCTGGCACAGAGAAGGGCGAATCTTTATTCTGGCAGGCACTTGAAAAATCTGGCATTCCCAGATTTATCTGGCAACCTGGCAACCCTGGTTGAACATATTTTTTTCGAAATTTTGATTTTTTCAATGAAACTTATTTCCATAAATTTCAAATCAAGCCTAACTTTTGATAGGGTAAAAAAATCGATATTTTCACTTATTTAATATTTAAGAACAGATTATATTTTTATTTAATTTTTTAAATCAGAAAACTGGAAAATTTTAAATTTTTATGAGAATTAGGATGGTTTGTCACTCATTCATGCAAACTAAAAATTGCATGCAATATGTTTAAGAAACGCTTCGCATTAATTCTACATAATTTTTTTGAAGAAAAACAATTCGTTTCTGTCTAAATATTTTGACAAACTCGAGGTGCTCGTAGTTCATAATTTTCCTCGAATTGAGCCTGTGCATAAATTTTGTTTGTTAGAGTTACCAATTAGCACTAAATCAAAGCTTTTATAAATCCCACGCTGCCATTTAAAAAAAAATTATTTGCCGTATTTAGGGGACATTTTGAGCAACTTTTGTTCGCTTCGCTTCGCTTCGCTAGGAGACGGTGATTTTAGCGGATTGCAGACTGGATTTTCGTCATGTGATGTGATGATTGTCTAAGCCCAAGTTGCCTAGGAATCAATAATTGGGAATAGAACCAATTCCAACTGAACCAGATTCTCACCAACATGGCAGCCGTCCATTGCCGGCCGCTCCCATCTCCACCGCGCACCAGGGACAAGGAAAGGGAATTGGAAGACGGGAAGTGTTGATGCTCCACTTTTTTAAGAGTATTAAGGGAAAATCTCCACGGTATCCTCAAGTAAGTTTCGCTTGGAGTTGGACGGTTTTTGGGAAGGTGAATGGTCTGAGGAGCCACCCTAGGCGAGTGGTAACGACCTTTGGCATCGTTGTTCGAATTCTTCGTGTGTTCTCATTTCTAATGGGAATGCTTTCAATTCTTCTCATCTCTTATTGGATGAATTCTATCAGTCGCCCAGGCTATTTATAGCGAGGTATTTTTTTTTTTTTTTAGATTCAATTTCAACTGCGCTTGCAATCTTGCATGCAATCTTGTTTGAGTTCTGATGTTCAACTTGCATTCAATGCGATTCTAAGTCCGATTCTTGGATTCAACTATACCAGTCTGATTCCTCCTCAAGCTACCAATGCTCCACGGTTAAGTGGAAAGCATTTTGCTTACCAATCCTAAGGACAGGGGATCGAACCCCGCCGTGAGCTTTGAAGTTTTTTCATTAATTCCAAATTCAATGAGTCCAGAACTTTCTCGTTGGGAGCAGATGGGTATCGAACCCAGAACCATTCGCTTATAAGGGACATTTTGAGCAACTTTTGTTCTACGAAAACTTCACTTAACTTGTTGTGTGTGTTTTTTTTTTTCATTTCTTTTTATTATTTTTAGATGTCGTTTGATTTAATTGTTATTGGCAGTTTCCAGCCTCCAACCTATCTGCTGTATTTTTAAAGTATGTTTAAATTATTAGCTTGAAGGTAGCAACAAAGTTTGCTTAAATAATATAAAAAAAAATAAATAAATCAATAAATTTTTAAATTGGCTGACTTTTTTCATGAATTTTTAGATTGATGTTCATCTAGAGACTTTGTTGAGTCTTAATAGACTTAAGCCTTTAAATAGTGATTTCAAATGTTTCAAACAAATAATAAGGAAGAAACCCGATGTTGATTTCTTGAAAAAAGTTGCTTGGGTTTTGAAATACTGCAAAAGTTGTCGAAATAGGTCGCTTAGCTTAGAACGTTTTCCCAAAGTATCAAAATTAAAATTTATGAATTAAGAAAACTAAAGTATTTTTTTGAACACTGACTTCTAATCTTGAATTTTGTACAAATTGTAATAATAGGATTTATTGCTCGATTCTAGTAGTTATATATTAATCGAAAAGAGGAGAAGCATCTAATTCCATCATGCCTCTAATGTAGCCATTTCATTAGAGTCATATCTTGGACGTTCAATTACGGCTCTAATAAAGCGTTTTCAATTGAAATTGAGTGATAAATAGCTCAAAAATTTGAACAATTATCGTAGACTCGTATAGATTCAGCAATACAATACTGCAAATATCCAAAAAATGTCTACCTTCAGTGCCCGATCCCCCTCAACCGCTCCCACCGTTATCGCACCGCTCTACTATCGCCCAGACATGCAACGACGACAGAGAGTGGTAGCAGAGGAAGAGCAGCGTGCAAGCACGAGCATATATGTTTATACTTTGTCACCACACGCCCGCCACCAACCCAAATGTACACAACAAACCCGACCCTCCCAAACCTCGTTCTCTCCTCTACCATCATCGCAATGGGTTGTCGTCGCACAAACCAATAATAGCCACCGAGCGCGATCGATCTGAATTCAGCAATTGATTTCAATTAATTGGCTTCAAATATATCTCTGACTGGTGGGTACTGTTGTACGTACACGCGTATAAAAGCTATAACTCTTCGTTTGAAAAGTTGAGTGAAGTATCGGCGTTTAATAACGGGCTACAGGGTAACCCCGCTGGTTTGACATCATTTAGATTCGACTGATTAAAGTTTTCACTTCATTGGTTTAACTAGGTGAAACTAGAACTGTCTAGGGCTAGAAAAAAATGACGTTTGGCAAAAACGCAAGATGGATGTGTTGTAGTTATCAAATGATGTCAAACGAACGAGGATCTCCCGTACTGATATTGCACTAATGTTTCTGATGAAATGACGTCGATGTCTTCATCACTGCGCTCTGTTCACAGATTCTGGCAATGTCGTTTGAACACAACCTTTTTATCAAGCCGCCCGATACATTAATAAAGCAATGGAGGCCTCCAGCCGATAACATTCCGGTGTTGACTTTTGGGGAGTTACAGCTGAGATTTGAGTTCGCTGGAGAATACTTCAGCTTCTACGGTAGCCCAACTGTAGCAGTTATTCCTCTGACGTAGTTCACATGCACTGTATCCTCAAGGTAGCTTCCGCTACTTCAAGAAACGCCACCACTAAAAAAGACTAACCCCGTCAAAACAAACTCCTTCTCCTCCTTAAGTGTCACCACTCTCCACTCTTAAGTTACACACGGTAAAGCGCCACAACAAACGCGACAAGCGCCAGGAACGCGTCTAAAGTGCGGCGACGAACAACGAAACACCCGGAGCGAATGATCCAGACTGAGGCACAGAAGACGCGCGACCGCGGCATGAACTCGCGACAGAACCAACCAACAAACTCCCGACCACGATGAGAGGCGGGGGGCCCCGCGTCTAGTCCTACTCCTCACCACCCTGGGGACTTCCGCTAGGGTTTCACTCTCCCGCTCTCTTTTGGAGCACGCGGATTCATGCCGGTATGGTACGAAGCGCCCAGCTGGTGGCATATAGGGGAGATGGAAGAGTTTGGACACTCAAACAAATTTTGGTTTTTCTTGCAAGCAGTTCGATTATACCATCTCACCAGCCGTTCCACATAATCAGTGTCAAAGGGATTTTGTTTTTTTTTGTTATGTAAAATTCGGAGTAAACCATCAATAAAAATTCCGAAAAAAAATCATCAAATTTATTTTTTAAATGTTTTGAAAATCACTTTCATTCCCCTTATTCAACTGTACAATAAAAGAAGAAATGCCATTATATGAGAAATTTCATGTAATGTTTGAATCTGCAATAGCAAGAGGTAGTATTTTTTTTTTCATTTAAAACCAATTTGAAATTTAGGTGTCTTTTGTAACTTTTAAGGGTTATTTTTAATAGGGACCTACAGAGGGAAATGAAATGTTCTGGGAGAAATTTCCAACACCCAAAGTCATTCAAATATAAGGTTGAAAAACATGTAGTTTTTCTTTGGTGCTGGCACTTTTCGTGTACCGAACAAGCACAAACATAACAAAAACTACCAGATTATTATCAACGACAGTTTAACAATATTTGTGATTGTTATAAGTCTCGTTTTTTTGCGAAAATTATTTTAAATTGATTCCAACCTTGTTCTTGCATGATCTTGTTGCTCGATTGGAACCCCGATTTGACAGTTCGATTGGAACCCTGTGAGTGACATTTCGCCTCTCCATATAGGCTCTCTAATTTTTAAGAGAGTATCTATGTTCTACAATGTTGAAGAGAAGATAAAAAATATGTTTTTATCATAATGCACAGAAAAAAATCAATTCTCGAAACCGTGAAGTCAGTTCACGATTATGAGAACCACGAAGGAATATATTCACGTTTATGGTGCAAATGCACCATACTCATGAATAAATTCCTTCGTGGATCTCACATTCGTGAACTTAATTCACGATTACGGGAATTGAATTATTTCTGTGTGGGTCAAAACCCATGCATTCTGAATTTTTTGATTTTTTTAAATGATTCTGAGTAAATTTTTATGGAAGTCGTAAAGGAGTGGGGCATTTTTTCCGATTTCATAAGGATTGGCGGAAAATGAACCTGCTTCAAAAATAGTCATAAAATATACTCTGTATATAAAAAAATTTATATAAAATGCTCAATCATTCAGTTGAATACACTATTGTGATATTTTTAAATGAACCAATAAAATTCAATGTCAAGAAAACAAGTATTTACAAAGTAACACCAGTCATAAAAGTTTTACAATAACGAATTTAACATTTATTCTTTGAAATATTTGTATTCAAATAACAGCAAAGTACTATTTTTTAATATTTTAAAGATTCCCGATTTCCGAGTATTCCAATAAAAATATGTTTGAGACTGAAATGTCTAAAATCCACAATAAAGTGGCATTGTCTGTTTCTTACATATTTTTTTTTAACTTCAGTATCTTCACAAGTATTTAACTTTGGACAGTAGTGGTCATTGTGGAGATTTTAATGAAAAGTTTGAAAAATCTATTCCCTCGAAGGTTTTTGTAAAATTTTGGAAAAAACTTACGTTTAGACCACAGAATAGTGTTAGTAAATATTTTTTGTTGTATGCAAAAAGCACCGGCTCCGAGATACAGAAATATTTGAATTATGAAATATATATATTAAAATAACTTACTCCTTTCTCGAGTGCAACTGGCTCCATATTAACAAAAATGGTGTCATTGAAATCGGAGAGGGATGGGTACATCCGATTCCCTATTTGGCAAGTAATTGCTATGACAATCAAATAATGTAGTATCACTGAAAGCAATAATATAAATTATGGAACATTATTACAAGTAAAAAAACACAATTCCTATTGCTAAATGTTATTTAAAACTCATGAAATGAAAAAAAAAACTAAATGAATATTCATTTTTTTCATGTAAACAATTTTGAAACTCTAATATAATACATTCTTGAAAAAAGTTAAGGACTCAAATTAAAAACACAGCATTTATTTACAAAAATTGTTTGGCTCATACTTTTCAACTATTATCATTCTTACTTTTAATGTATTGTATGCTACGAGATGGTGTTGCACATGAGATGAAAAAGATTTATGCGGTAGGGAGGAGTGCGTACAAGTATTTTTTTGGAAATTTGTGTTATTAACTTAAGACTGCTACAAAATATTGAAGGGGGATAAACAGACTCCTAATATTTTGAAGAAAAAAAATGTTCATAACGCTTGGCAAGACTCAAAAAACATAATTTAGAGATCGAAAAAATAGGGATCAAAATTCCTTACCCTTCTCCAAGGGTTTAATCAAAGCATTTCTTTTTTTGATTTGCTGGAAATAGGTAAAGCATTAGGGGTTCGTTCAAAAATTACGTCCCAAAAAAGGGAATGGGGGGAGGGGGTAGGGGGGGTTAGGAGATTGTGACAGCATAATATTTGAACAAACCCTAATTGAACAAATTCACATGAAATAAATCATATGGGTCATTCCATCTCAACTGTGCACGAAAAAGTGCAAATTTGAAAATTACCCTCTCCGATCCTGCTCAAATTTGGCAGAGCTGTTGATACTATCAAAACATGTAAGAATCCCGAATTTCATCCAAATCGGACCACCCCCTCCATTTTTGTACCTCCCCAAAAAATCGACTTTTTGGCGATTTTTGACCAAACCTCCTAGTTTCAAACGGCGATAGCTCAGGAACCACAAATCTTAGAGGGTCGGTCTTAGATTCAATTTTGAAGGAAATTGGACGTAGAATCCATTTCCGTGATCAAAATTTAGATTAATTAATTTTTTCTACCTGTATTGCGCAATTGAAAACTTTAAACGGCCGTATCTCAAAACACCCCAACTTATTTTTTTTATTTGACCTCACCATCGTGTTCCCCGGCCAATTTTACATAAGAATCACTTATCGACAGAAATGAATATGTTTTGTTCCAGAGATATCGAATTTTAAAGTTTTGTGTTTTCGAGATTACCTACATTAGCTTCATTCGCCGCATCTGCTAGAAGCACACAGGCGGGCTGATCAATAACTGCTACCTGGTGTTCTGGGAGATAGTTAATTTAATTTATCTTTTTATAATTTTACGCAAATATTTATTCAAATGGCTAATAGGGGAAATTCTCGTATGTTTGGCAGGTTAAGTCAAAAAGCCGTAATTGCCAATGGTAAACAAAGCCTATTTTGCATCGGTATCCGACCTACTTACGAAAAAACAAATTTCAAAAATGCTTAAGATTGTTCATCAAATAGTCTCTCAAGTGCCCCAAACTGAAAAAAAAATGAAATTTTGTTACAATTGGGAGAAAAACAAATATTAGTGTCGGAGGTCACGGTGGCTCTTACGGCTTTTTGAAAACTTACCCGAGATTTTCACTATTTTAACAACAAATTTTGCAAAACTTTTGATAGAAACTTGCTTGTTCACTTCTTTCTCATTGAGCTATTTATCACTCGATTTCAGTTGAAAACGCTTTTAATCAGCTGTAAATGAATGCCAAAGCGCTGATATGGCAACATTAGAAGAACGCTGGAATTAGATGCTGTTCCCCTACCTTGATCAATCTATTTTTGTGAAAAAAATATTTATTGGGTTATTTTGAATGCACCGTTTATTTACGTGTTGCTAACCGTTTTAGAGAACCTCCGAGGCCATGACTAGGGCCTTTATCATGGGCGGTAGCAAAATAGTACCATTCAGCAAAAACCCCAAAACCTGCTTTATTATTATTATTATTATAGTTTATTATTGACACTTTACCATAATTTGGCAAATCTCATTTATGGGTTAAAAGATTGATCATATTAAATCAATTTTTATATTGTGGGCCAGCTCGATTTGATTAAAAGATGATTTTGGTCAAGGTACATTTTATTTAAAAAAAAATCCTTTATACGTGAGGACAGCAGCCGTATTGTGTTCCAAGAATCCAAGAATGACAGAAGAAAAAAAACACTGTTGTTCGGACGATGTCAAAATCATCGCAACAAAATTTGGGGAATTAGCCGCTTTGCAGCAGATCAAACTTTGTGATTTTCTTACATTTTTCAGTTTTATACTTTACAGAAATCCTTTTCCTACTCCTTGTGATCGTCCTTCACTAGAGTACAACAAATCAACAAATTTTATTCATTTTAATTCATATTTTTAACTCAATAATGTATCGTGCACTTATTGTTCAGTGTTACTAACAAGATTAATTGCATTTTGCATCGGAATCCAATTCTGCCCTTTACTGTGTGTCGTTATTGCTCTGTCCTGTGAGTTAGCACAGAAATTCACTTCATTCATTGTTTTTAACAGATAAACATTCGCGATTAAACTCCAGTTTCCTACAGTGTTATACAGTTAATTTTTGCCCAATTTGATAAAGATTATTTATGATGAAATATTATTTCAATAAATGGCCAGGTAGCAGTTATTGATCAGCCCGCCTGTGTGCTTCTAGCAGATGCGGCGAATGAAGCTAATGTAGGTAATCTCGAAAACACAAAACTTTAAAATTCGATATCTCTGGAACAAAACATATTCATTTCTGTCGATAAGTGATTCTTATGTAAAATTGGCCAGGGAACACGATGGTGAGGTCAAATAAAAAAAATAAGTTGGGGTGTTTTGAGATACGGCCGTTTAAAGTTTTCAATTGCGCAATACAGGTAGAAAAAATTAATTCATCTAAATTTTGATCACGGAAATGGATTCTACGTCCAATTTCCTTCCAAATTGAGTCTAAGACCGACCCTCTAAGATTTGTGGTTCCTGAGTTATCGTCGTTTCAAACTAGGAGGTTCGGTCAAAAATCGCCAAAAAGTCGATTTTTTGGGGAGGTACAAAAATGGAGGGGGTGGTCCGATTTGGATGAAATTCGGGATTCTTGCATGTTTTGATAGTATCAACAGCCCTGCCAAATTTGAGCAGGATCGGAGAGGGTAATTTTCAAATGCTGTTCCGCTTCAGATGGAATGACCCATATATAAAATGAGAAATTAGGGGAATTTAACATATTCGATAACAAGAAGAACATTATTCTACGTTTTAGCCGAAAACGAACAGCATCGCTGTAAAAGGCCACTCTTTTAGAATCAATCTGCACTTTAATGTTTATAATGAAGTTGTGTTTAGGTTATTTAAAAAGCGCTTCAATATATTTTATTTTGCCTCTAATTCCATGCCATCAGGTCTATCTTCAACCACCCGTTGGTCCTAATTTTGGCAGGTTGCAAATCTTTAAAGAACTCTCACACGGCTGCAATTTTGTTGCCATCAGTGTTCCTATGCTGACCTATTATCTTTATGTTTTCATGCAAAATGTACGCATTTCCTCTAGCAACCCTGGTGCCCGCTCTTCAACGGCATCTAATTTTGGCATGCTGCCCTTGCTAAACTGAAGCAATTGTGGAACTTTTTGTTGTAGTGAGTAGTTAACAAACGCTTTACAAAAAATTTTGCTGAAGGATTCTTTAATTTAGTGGTCAATTGAGCACAGAAGACCGTGGCAAACCTGGTAAGAAAATTGACGCTTTGGTTAGAGCAACCGAGCCGCCCGGTGAGTGTTAGAATTTAATCAAGGTGAACAAAAATCGTTGCGATTTTTTTAGTTTTTGTATATTACTGCTTTAAATTACAAGTATTCGTTCAGAAAATGTTTTAAATCAGTTTGCTTACTAAAGATGTAACGTAAAGACGTAAGATGTCAAAAAACTATTTTGGAGCTGTAATTGAACGTCAAAGTGCTGATATGGTAACATTAGAGGCATGCTGGAATTAGATGCTGTTCCTCTATAATCTCTAAATGAATTGTGTTAATTTTTTTTTTAATTTTTTATTACGTTCAAGACTAATTCGAAATAAAAGTTTTACCATCGTGCAATAACCCCAATCTCCCCTAACAACCTAGTCGGTGGTGCTTCTCTCGCCACGAAACACGCTCACTTGTGTCGTTCACAGTCCATGTGCTCAACTTACAACTTAGAAGTTTGTTCATCATGCCGGGCATACATTCCTATCCCCTTCGCCACCAGAACCGGAGAAATAATCAAAACAACATTGCACGATGCTCTCTCTCTCTTGGATATGTCGGAGAATTTGCTCCAGCGCGTCGTCGGTGATTAGAGAGCAATTAGAGAGCACTTTACACATTAGGGGGAGAAAATGTAAACATCAACGATTTTGGAGAGCAAGCTGCGTTTATGAATCATTTAAAAGTAATCAAAACAATGAGTAATGAGATTTTAATTGAAAATTTGGTAATATTGTGAAAGTCTTCGAATACCTGTGATGATTAAACTTTGTTGAACTAATTACTAGTTATACCAATATCACAACAACCCATAATTCGCGCAACCCTTTTTTTCCTTTTTTGTGAAGCTATTATATTACGTTTACACCCCATCTGCGATCCATAAAGAACCCCACTTCTTCAACTTCGTCCCCGAAGTTCTGTCGCGGGACACGTGCTGCGCGCGCCATTCTTCCCCGTAGAGATATTAGAGGGAAAAAAGGAGGCCGCCGCCGTCGCGATGCAATAATTTAGAGACCAACCCTCGGTGCCATGGATGTGTTTTTGAAATTAGAGAAAACTTGGCCGCCGCGAAGGCTCTCACTTTCGTCGGTCCCTGTGGTCGGTTCTACAACATGGGACGGTTTGAAACTAGGTCGAATGTCCTTTTTAAGGATGATTAGAGGTAAATGGCGCGCGACGGTGAAGAAGGTTGAAGCTTCTTTTTTTTTTAATTTTTAATTTATTCAGAGCTTTTTCATGTTTGGACATTGCTTATCTGATCTAATCTAATCTAACACTTACGTAGCCAATCCGATGAAAGCATACTGGGAACTCCCGAAAACGTATTGCAAAAATTTAGGCCTGCCCTACTGCGCTGTGTTTACCGCAGAGAGCATTTTGCGATTTCACAAAATCTAAAGGGAAAGGAGGATGCGTGGACATACCGTTCCAAACGGCTCCGACTCCAAATCTGATTCTACAGCCCTGAGTTTTCCCAGTACGTGATCATAGGAATCACGCCAACCAAATAAGCCACCACAATCAATTGTTTAATTCGTAGCATGTTTAATCATCCTAATAGATCAAAAGAAAAATGAAACCCGTGACTGTAATTTTCTACTGTTAAAAGCTGCAAAAACGGGGTGATTTTACTGCAATATTCCAACTAATGAACATTGTACCGCGAATAAATCACTGCTCAATTAGAATCTAGCGAGAAATCGATTATGTTTTCCGCGCAGAGAAATTAGCAGCAGAAATGGTTGGCTATAAAAAGGGCAGTATTGCTTCTGGCGTGCTTTTGTTGAGGGTCCGGTTCAAAATGCTTCCGATCATTCACCAGGATGGCGATTTGGTCGGACTGCTGCAGTACATTGGTGAAGCTGAAGAACTTTGGTAATCTTAGCAGAAGCATTCATTATCTCACTTTCAGTGCTCACGTACTTTGTCCCGACAAGCTACTGCACGGTCGTTTTCTACGATCACGAGCTGACCAACGATTCTTCACCATGCGATCGCCACTGTCAGCTACTGGATGCGGTTGATACGGCGCTGCTCGAAGGATTTCGCTTGTATCATCCGGTGATGTGGATTTCTGCGGAACTTGATTCAGCGGAACAAGATATAAGAGATGCCGTCGAGTACGGCTGTCAGTCGTACATTGTGGTATCGCAACAGGTGATGCAATTCTTCGATTTGAAGCTTGTCATAAAGGAAACGACTCTGCAACGAATGCGGGACAGGAACTTCCTGATTCTGGATGTCACGGAGAACCTATTTGATGCCGACAGCTGGACCACTAAGGAAGCCTTCAAATGTACGTGTATTAGCTTGGTAGAAGCATCTACTGATTTTAAATCTTGCAGTCTATCCCAACCTCTGGCTTCTGAGTCCTCGTGAGAACGGATCGCACGAGTTCTACACCCAAGACTACTCCAACAGCTACGTAAACGAGCTGCAGCTGGCCACAACCTGGAACAGCTCTTCGGCGCACTCTGCCCTCGCGGACATCCTGTTTCACGACAAACTGTACGATCTTCAGGGAAGAACCATTCCCATGGGCGTTGCCGAGTACGCTCCGTACTGCATGACTACAAACGTGGGAGCTGGAAATGGGAATGCTGATGCGTTCAACTCCACAGCTCCGAAGGAGCTGTACGTCGAGGGTTTGGAAGGAAGTCAGATCGTGGAGTTCTGCCACAATCGCAACTGCAACATCAAGTTGTGGCCTTGTAGGAATGGTTCTGCTATTACGAGGGTTGTGTCTAATGGTGGGGTTTGTTTCCAGATGGTCCAAGCGATTGGGGTGACATCTTCGAAAATGGTTCCGGCTACGGTGAGATCTACTCAACGTACATGAAGGAAACGGAGTTTGCGACGTGCTGCTTGTACTACAACTGGTATCTTCACCTGCTGGACGGAAGTCAGTACGTTGCCAAGTCCACGATCACTGTACTGGTTCCGGGTGCCAAAGTGTTGCCCACCTCGCTGACCCTCATCTATCCCTTCGAAAATACTCTGTGGATGGCGATTGTCTTCATGCTGGTTCTGATGACAGCTGTGCACCACATGATCACAGCGCTGGATCCCAACTCACCTCAACCACCGTTCGACAAGTCCATCTTCGACATCATCTCCATCTATCTCGATCAAGGAGTGTTCCCAAAGTATCGACCACCCTCCTCACCGAAGTTCCTCACTGATCAAAAACTCTCGTTTCAGCTCCCACTCCTCTGCGTACCGCTTCCTGGTGTCCTTCATCCTGCTGTCCGGCGTTGTGCTGAGCAACTCGTACACCAGCGGCTTCGCCAGCGTCCTCACAATTCCGCGCTACGGCAAGTCGATCGAAACGATCCACGACTTTGTGCAGACTCCGTACCGCTGGGGTGCTCCGGCCATCGCTTGGGTTCTGTCACTATTTGGAGCGGATTCGGTAGTAGATCCCAGGTTCACGTCTGGTTGCATGTCAAGATATCCGATCCGTTTCAGCACGACATTCAAACCGTGGTCAGGAAGTTCGACATGACCCCGGACGAGGAGCAGCTGTACCGACGTTCACTAAGCGGAACCTACGGACTGGGGGTGGAACTGCTCAACGGGGGGAACTTCGCGTTTGGGTCGTTCATACGGGAGGACAACGTGCGCACGTTTGAGATCCTCAAGCAGGAGTTGTACTACACGTATACGATCGGGTACGCCCAGCGGGGTTGGCCGCTGATGGAGTACTACAACAAGTTTAATTTGGAATCGATCCAGCACGGGTTCCTGATCTACTGGGAAGGTCGTACGGCGAGGAAGTGGTTGAACAATCGCATCCAGCAAGCGCTGATGGAGATTTCCGCTGGGCGTAACGAGGGCGAGGAGCTGGCCCCACTGACGGTACAGTACATTGTGGGTCCGCTGTGGGTGCTTGCTTTTGGATTGTCGGCAGCGTTTGGCATGTTTGTCTGCGAAATTGGCTGGAAGAAGCTGACGGGTTTGTGGAGGAAGATTACGTTGAAGCGGGCAAATAGAAGACTGTTTGATTTTGTGTCATAACCAGTACGTAACATTTATTTGCTGAAAATCAGCAACAAAGTTGTAATAATGAATAGTAATAAACAATTTGACTCAGACTCCAATTTCTGAAGATTTGGAGAAATCGACTCCGACTCCAACTCCGACTCAAGCGACCTGGTCAAAACCACAAAAAAATGATCACGCATTAAAACGTAAAGCCTAGCAAGCATTTGACAGATTTGACAGATGCGACCTTACCTTTATCGTTGTTTACATTGACGCGTAGGACGCAGTCAAAGCCCAAGACTGTACATCATAGGTAGTCGCGAGCTTGGTCTACATTAGTGTGAGTGCATCACTCCGTGCCACGAAAACCAAAACAATAACAAACGAACAATGGACCGCGACAGGAGAACCAAAACATAAACAATGTCAGCTTCCAGCGGAGTGACAGAGTCAGAGATAGCGATTTTGACAACCGCATCACTACACACTCAATCGCGAGTACCTTAGGTAGAAAGCCACAGATTGAGTGCATCTGTCAAACGCAAGGAACATCATTTCAATTATGAATGATTTCGCAAATCTGTATTCAACTGTCAGCTGTCAAAAGCACGACACCACATTCTTAGAGAGCATTCTTTTATTACGTAAAGCTTTTGGGGGAGGGGTGTAGAATGCCGTGCTACGCTCGGTACATTTTTGCAAAATTTGTATGGAAATTTTCTTACGAGTGGGAGGAGGTCCAAAAATCTGTTTTTGCGTTACGTAATAAAAGAACGCTTCCTTAAAAAATCGTCAAACGATGGGACAGTACCGTGTCTTCAGCGACGTTCTATGTTGATACCGTTACACATTACGTTTCACGGTTCCGTCAAACTAAACATGGGTTACACAACTGTTTGTGTTACATGATGGGTTGTTTCATATTTATTATCCCCGTTAGATCACAAATTGAAATAACTGCCGCACGTGCAACAGTGCAGTTGCAAAATACTATTTAAAAGGGAAAGTTTAGAAAATTATGCACTGTTTTCTTAAACGTTGAGGTTGAAAGTGTCACTTTCTAGTCGTGTGGATTTGACAGGGAAAATGTTGGCAGAAGTTTCTGGAAGTTTTGAGGTTATGAACCTTGTTCGATTTCTGAGTAAGAAAGTATTTTTTATTCAAACTCACATCAACCTTCCTTCAAGTTTTAGAATACTTTGCAACAGACAACTACTGTACTGTCATTTATCAAGATCCGATCTTCGGACAAGCTAACAGCAATGACCACGAAGAGTTGCAATTGACTTTGGAACACGTGATCTCAACTGAACAGCTTCCGGTAGTTTGGATTTCCGCTGGTACATCTTCAGAAGAGATTCAGATTGCGTGCGCAGTAGCTCTAGGATGTCAATCTTACATCACTTTCACCGAGGATGTAACGAACTTTCTGAACTTCAAGCTCACCATTAAGGATTCATCGGATCAGCGAATGCGTGACAAGAATTTCTTGATCTTTGCTAAAAATCTGACGCTCCTTCAGGATAATTTGATAATGAAAGAAGCTTTCAACTGTTGTATCGATAGTTTCTCCTAATTTCTTCAAAATAACAAATTTTATTTCAGTTTACCCAAATCTATGGTTCATTACCCCTTCCGATACTGTCGACAACGGTTATGACTTCTACACCCACAACTTCATCGTCCCAGATTCCACCAACTTGTACCACGTGGCTACCTTCGACTTCAATAGCTCATCGATGATCCCAAACGCAACCTTGTTCCACGACAAGACGTTCGATCTGGGTGGCCGCACGATCCGCACCGGGGTGATCGACTACATCCCGTACTGTTCCACGAGCTACGTCGGTGCGAACCAGGGTAATGCCGACGCGTTCAACTCAACGACGCGGAAGGAACTCCAGATCGACGGCTTGGACGGATCACTCATTGTGGAGTTTTGCAAGCTGAGAAATTGCAACTTGAAGTTGTGGCCTTGTAGGGGACTTTTTGGTGGTGTTGAGGGTGGTTAAATTGATTGAGGTTATGTTTCAGTTGGACCAGATAAGTGGGGAAATATCTACGAGAACGGGACCGGTGAAGGAATGATGTATTCCCCGTATGCCAAAGAGACGGAATTCGCAATCTGTTGCTTGTATTACAGCTGGTTGGTTTGATCTGTGAAGAGAAGAGTAAGAATATAGACATAGTTTATTTCAGGGTCAGTAACTATCTAGATTTCAGCAAGTCAATAGCCTTTTCTTCTGTGCTTATAATGGTTCCAAGAGCTAAACTTCTACCAACCATATTTACTCCACTGTATCCATTTAATCCCACGTTGTGGTTGGTTGTATTTATTACACTTGTTATCATGACAGTAGTTCATCATGGCATCACCACCCTGAATCTGAAGGGAAAGAAACCGCCGGTGGAGAAATCGATCTTCGATATAATATCTGTGTATTTGGATCAAGGAATCTTTCCCAAGTATGGACTCCATTCGATTTGTACTAGGTTCTCTTTAAGATCTTTTCTTATAGTACGACAACTTCTTCGTATCGAATTCTGATATCATTCATGCTACTGTCCGGAGTTGTACTGAGCAATTCCTACGCAGGAGGACTAGCGAGCGTCCTGACCATACCCAGATATGAAAAGTCCTTGGAGACAATCCACGACTTCGTCCAGAGTCCGTACCGCTGGGGAGCTCCAGCGATCGCTTGGATTCTGTCCCTTGTTGATGCTGAATCAGTATGGACTAAACCGGTTTCCAAATTTTGCGATCTTAAACATATCTTTCCAGATCGATCTCAAAACTGTCGTGCACAAGTTCGACATCATCCCCGACGTGGAAGATCTTCACGAGCGCTTGTCGAAAGCTGACTTCGGAATTGGGATTGAACTCCTCAACAGTCAAAAGCTAACCGTTGGTCCGTACATCCGCGAAGACAACGTACACTCCTTGGAGATGTTGAAGCAGCTGCTTTACTACGACTACACCGGAGCCGTGTCCCAGCGGGGTTGGCCCCTGATGGAACCTTTTGACAATTTTGTTCTGGAAGCGATCCAGCACGGACTCGTGATTCACTGGGAAGAGGCGATGCTGCGCAAATATCAGACCACGCGGATGGAAGCGGCCCTCGATCCGGCCAATTCCCGCACTCAGCAGGACGACACCGTGCAAGCACTGACCGTGGAGCATATTTTGGGACCGATTTTTATCCTGCTGGTGGGAACAACACTGGCGACCGGGATATTCATTCTTGAGGTGTTGTGGCACTCGTTGGGATTGTGTTTGGAGCGGTGGCATCTAAGGCGTTGTGAAACACGAGATATTCCCGAAGAAGTAGAATTTGAGTACATTGAATAAGTATAATATCAGTTCAAATAAACTTTAAAATAATAATCATGAAATTAATAAATTGTCACAAAATCTATGAACAGTTCTAAACTTATAAAATCTGACCTGACCTACGGCCCTTGTTTCCTTTGTTCTCATGAAACGAGCTTGTTGAATGTCCAGCTAAAATGATAATGAAAACAATCATTGTCAAACGATGGTCAAACCATCGGGAAATTACTGTTGGCCATTAATTACTGCGGTTTTTCTTCCGACACGAAATAAATTGGCAGCAATTAGGCCATGTTTTAACCTTTTAACATGAATCCATTAGAGGCTGATTTTACATTCTAGCAAAATCGTAGCATCCAGAGTTGTTAACGATCATGATATCGAAAGACGTTAAAAACTAACAAAAGTTTTTTTGTTTTAAGCTTTTAGTTTTTAGTTTTTAGTTTTTAGTTTTTTGTTTTTAGTTTTTAGTTTTTAGTTTTTAGTTTTTAGTTTTTAGTTTTTAGTTTTTAGTTTTTAGTTTTTAGTTTTTAGTTTTTAGTTTTTAGTTTTTAGTTTTTAGTTTTTAGTTTTTAGTTTTTAGTTTTTAGTTTTTAGTTTTTAGTTTTTAGTTTTTAGTTTTTAGTTTTTAGTTTTAGTTTTAGTTTTTAGTTTTTAGTTTTTAGTTTTTAGTTTTTAGTTTTTAGTTTTTAGTTTTTAGTTTTTAGTTTTTAGTTTTTAGTTTTTAGTTTTTAGTTTTTAGTTTTTAGTTTTTAGTTTTTAGTTTTTAGTTTTTAGTTTTTAGTTTTTAGTTTTTAGTTTTTAGTTTTTAGTTTTTAGTTTTTAGTTTTTAGTTTTTAGTTTTTAGTTTTTAGTTTTTAGTTTTTAGTTTTTAGTTTTTAGTTTTTAGTTTTTAGTTTTTAGTTTTTAGTTTTTAGTTTTTAGTTTTTAGTTTTTAGTTTTTAGTTTTTAGTTTTTAGTTTTTAGTTTTTAGTTTTTAGTTTTTAGTTTTTAGTTTTTAGTTTTTAGTTTTTAGTTTTTAGTTTTTAGTTTTTAGTTTTTAGTTTTTAGTTTTTAGTTTTTAGTTTTTAGTTTTTAGTTTTTAGTTTTTAGTTTTTAGTTTTTAGTTTTTAGTTTTTAGTTTTTAGTTTTTTAGTTTTTAGTTTTTAGTTTTTAGTTTTTAGTTTTTAGTTTTTAGTTTTTAGTTTTTAGTTTTTAGTTTTAGTTTTTAGTTTTTAGTTTTTAGTTTTTAGTTTTTAGTTTTTAGTTTTTAGTTTTTAGTTTTTAGTTTTTAGTTTTTAGTTTTTAGTTTTTAGTTTTTAGTTTTTAGTTTTTAGTTTTTAGTTTTTAGTTTTTAGTTTTTAGTTTTTAGTTTTTAGTTTTTAGTTTTTAGTTTTTAGTTTTTAGTTTTTAGTTTTTAGTTTTTAGTTTTTAGTTTTTAGTTTTTAGTTTTTAGTTTTTAGTTTTTAGTTTTTAGTTTTTAGTTTTTAGTTTTTAGTTTTTAGTTTTTAGTTTTTAGTTTTTAGTTTTTAGTTTTTAGTTTTTAGATACCGAAGCTCCGATTTTTTTATCGCAGTTTTCATCGATTAACAACCTGTTTATCATTACTATTTATAGACTCTAAACTGAACTTTGCATTACTAGACAGGATTTCGAAGTTAGTTCATAATCAGAACTCGTAACTATTGAATTATTTGCCAACACTTCTTGCGAAAGGTGTTCAGACCATGTCAATACTTGGTTGTGCAAACATAAATGATGAAGAACCATTTACAAGCTTGATATCTGCAAATAAATCCACATTCAGATTGTTATAACTCGGCAAAGAACATTACGAAAAATGTTGTCACCAGTTGAAAGAAAATTCCATCTTTTGAGTTTAGTCAAACTCTTGGGTAAGTTTGGAGACGAGTGTCAACTAAGCTAAACTTGTTTACTTTACAGTGATGCAGTACTTCTCAAAGGACAACTTTTGCACTGTCGTTTACCGTGATCAAACTCTGAACACTAAGCAAAGTCAATTTCTTTGTAATGTGGACCAAGTTACATCATCAGAGCAATTACCGATAATTTTGATTACTACTGGATCTGGCGTGGAGAAAGTCCTCGTTGAGCAAGCTGTCGAACTTGGATGCCAAGTATTGTAAATGATATTGTGCAACAACAGTTCGGATTATTTTTAGTTATTTTAGTCCTACCTAGTGATCACTGAAGATGTGAACAAATTTTTCGAGATGAAACTCGCCGTAAAGGACCGTACAGAGCAGCGAAGGCGAGACAAACTATTCTTGATTTTTGTCGAAAGCATTTCGGTTCTGAGCAACAATCAGATTTTGCATGAAGCATTCAACTGTTGAGTTGTTTGAATCTTACAACTAGCAGCGTTTGACAAAAACTTCAATCTATTTTAGTTTATCCAAATTTGTGGTTCATGACATCTTCGAAAAATCTTGAAAATGGATTCGATTTCTACACCCAAAACTTCACAACTTCGAACTCCACAAAGCTATACCAAGTGAATAGTTTCAACTTGGAGAAATCATCTTTCACCTCGAACGCCAACTTATTCCACGACAAGCTCTCAAATCTGGGTGGAAGACCCATTCGAACCGGAATAGTGGACTACGTTCCGTACGTTACGAGTGAATTCGTCGGTGCGGCCGGGGGGAACGTCGATGTTGTCAACTCTAGCCAATCGAGAGAGTTGCTGATTGACGGATCGGAAGGCATTTTGATGGTCGAGTTTTGCAGGATGTACAACTGCAATCTTAAGGTGTGGGCTTGTAAGTAAAATGCTGAGCTAAACCGAGTGGTGTATTTAAATTCATAGATTTCAATTCTAGATGGAGCAGATAACTGGGGATTCATTGATGATGCCGAGAACGGCGAAGGAATGCTTTATTCGCCACTGATCAATGAAACTGAAATTGTTATTAGCACAGTTTTCTACCAGTGGTTTGCTAAACTTTCATTTGAAATAATTCGGATAAACATGTTTCAACAAAATTACAGGGTTTACAAGTTCTTGGACTACAGCAGTCCAATTGTTTTTGCATCCATCTTGATCATGGTTCCAAGGGCAAAACTCTTGCCAACCGTGTTGACACCGCTGTATCCGTTCGATCCCTCACTATGGCTTACGATATTCATATCATTAATAGGGATGACGGTAGTTCACTATGGTATCAGCACACTGAATCTGTTTGGATCACCAAAACCTCGGTTTGAAAAGTCAATCTTTGATATGATCTCCATTTACTTGGACCAAGCGATCACACATAAGTACTGATAATGTTTCAACATTTCTAGAAGCTCATTCTACGATCTATTTTCAGCAAAAGCACCCTATCGTATCGAGTACTAATAGCATGCGTACTTCTGTCCGGTGTGGTAATAAGCAATTCTTACTCAGGAGGACTCGCAAGCGTTCTGACCGTTCCAAGATATGGCAAATCCCTTGAGACCATCCACGACTTCGCCCAGAGTCCGTACCGCTGGGGAGATCCGGCAATCGCTTGGGTTCTTGCGATTGTTGATGCGGAATCAGTTGGGATCTTGTATTATCTTAAGTGATCTTAAAACATAACTCAAATCTCTTGCAGGTCGATCTGAAAACTGTCGTCAAAAAGTTTGACAACATCCCCGACGTCGAGCAACTGTACCGGCGCACCCTACCCGGAGACTTTGGCATCGGAATCGAGTTCCTAACCTGTCAGAAGATAAACGTTGGACCGTACATCCGCGAGGACAACGTGCACCTGTTTGAGCTGCCCAAGGAGATGCTGTACTACAGCTACACCACGGTTGCATCCCAACGGGGTTGGCCTATCATGGACCGGCTGAGCCACTTCATTCTGGTGGCCAACCAACACGGACTCGTGCTGCACTGGGAAAAGCGAAATTTACGCAGATTTCAAACGACGCGGCTGGAGGTGGCGCTGGATCCAGCTAATTCCGGGTGCCAGAAGGACGTCGAGGTTCAGGCGCTGACTGTGGAACATATTTTTGGACCTATGTTTATCCTGTTTGTCGGAGCTGCCTTCGCGACTGGGACATTTTTGCTGGAGGTCATATGGCATTCACTTTGGTTGAGTTTTGGAAAGTGGAAGCAGAATGGTTAAAGTCTTGATTACTTGTTTATAGTAGCTGCCTCGGTCTAGTACAAAACAATTTGTTAGACATTAACTATCTGAGAACCTGTAGTTTTATTTTTGCCGCGTTCAAATTATTTTCACTGATTTTGTTTTCTCGACTTCTAGTATTTTCGCCAAAAAACAGTAAGTTAGCAGATCACAATCCTGGTCTAGACCATAAATTGTAAGGCAAATTTGTAATACTTTATGTTTACCAAATCAATCATGGTGATTCGGGTACTGCCCCTGTTCGTATAAATGTCCCAAACGAAATCGGGAAAAGTTGTCCCGACCCCTCTTCGATTTGCATGAAACTTTATCCTAAGGGGTAACTTTTGTTCCCTGATCACGAATTCGTTTTTTGATATCTTGTGAGGACTAACATTTCAAAAGGGCGTAATATTGAATGTTTTGACCTTTTGAAATGTTAGTCTTGATTTGAAATTCTTGAAAATATTTTTTTCGAAAAGATCGGAAAATTTCACGAATGTTTCATATTTTAACATTGTAAATCGGACCATTAGTTGCTGAGATCTCGACATTAGAAAATCGTGGGTTGTTTGGGTGAGACTTAGAAAACATCAATTTTCCTGTTTTTTAACCTTTGCATGGCAATATCTCAGCAACTAAGGGTCGTATCAACAAAGTTCAAAAAAGCAAAATATAGAGAATTTTCTCAGTTATTCAAAAATATTTTTTTCAAAGGTGGGCAAACATGGGCACTAATTTTAAAAAATTAAAAACTGCGACTATTTTCAAAAAAGTTACCTGAAAATGTCTATAACTTGAAACGGTGTACTTTATCAAAAAATCACTAATTTACTTTTTGATTTCAAATTCGATTTAACATCGAAAAATGAAGTTTAAAATTTTTTTGCGACCAATATTTCGATTTTTTGAAAAAACCTGTATTGATTCAAAAAATTATAACTCGGTCAAAGATTTTTTGCCCATTCTGGAAATTTCTGAAAAGTTGGCAATTGATGTCCTCTAAAACATATCAAAAAAAAAAAAAAAAGTTTTTTTTTGCAAATCAAGTTTTAGTGACAAAAAGTGAAATTAAAAATCACCAAATTTTTTTCACTGTGTATCATTTTTTTTCAGTGTAGTCCATATCCATACCTACAACTTTGCCGAAGACACCAAATCGATCAAAAAATTCCTTCAAAAGATACAGATTTTTGTATTTTCACATATCATTTTTGTATGGACAGCTGCCAAATTTGTATGGAAAATTATATGAACGAACTAATGATGCAAAATGGCTTCTTTGGGCATACCAAAGGCACCAAAAATGTTTCAGCCGGATTAAAAAATACAAAAAAAATCGAATGACCGAAATCTCAGAGTATTGCTCAAATGCGAAAAAAGACATGTTTTTTCAATAATTTGCAGCCTGCAATAGTGAAGCGATGTAAATTTGGTGTCAAAGGTACTTATATGTAAAATTGAACGCCCGATTTGATGGCGTATTAAAAATTCCAAGAAAAAAAGTATGTTTCATCGAAAAAAAAAAAACACTAAAAAACATTTTAAAACTCTGCCATTTTCCGTTACTCAACTGAATTTTTTTTGGAACATGTCAATTTAAGGGAAATTTAATGTACTTTTCAAATTTACATTAACCCTGAAGGGTAATTTTTTAATTTAGAACAAAATTATTCATTTAAAATTTTGTGTTTTTTCTAACATTTCAGGATTATTTTTTAGAGTGTTAGAATGTTTTAAAAAGTTGTGAAGCAGACAATTACAAAAAAATGATGTGTAAACAAAAGGTGACCCGCGACAGACACGGACGATGAAGCAAAGAAAAAAGCGAAAAGCAAAAAGTACCTTTTTCAAAACTTTTTTTTTCATAAAATAGGCCACCTTTTGTGTGAGTTGGTAGAGATTTAC
This sequence comes from Culex pipiens pallens, assembly GCF_016801865.2. Lineage (NCBI taxonomy): Eukaryota > Metazoa > Arthropoda > Insecta > Diptera > Culicidae > Culex > Culex pipiens. The sequence continues at coordinate 166,156,894 of NC_068938.1, forward strand.
CCTATGAGAAAGGCAAAAAGTGAATTTTCAAAACTGAAACCAAACCTGGAATTTTCTACAATACTGATGACTTGATGACTCTGAACTCTGAAAACAAACTTTAGTTGCAATATTAGTAAGAGACAGTTTTTTTCGACACATCATAATTATCCAGTAATTAAGTCTTGATTTGATCTATTTAAATTGAACTCATTAAGAGCTTATTCACAAATGGAGCAAAGTCACTGTGTTTTATATAATTGTGAACTCAGGACAAAAAAGACGCTTTAAATGAAAAGCCATCAACGTAATGCTTTAACCAGAAGTCTGGCTAAATAGCTAATACTTTTGAATAATTTACCAATACTTCTTATATAAGAGGTGTGCAAACAGTGGTTTCTGTAACGCAATTCTCCATGTATCTTGTTGGTGTTGGGTTGATATTTGGTTGACATTTAAATAAATACGAAACCCACTGGAAATGAAGTTTACAATTGAAACCAACTTCAAACTATTAAATTTCGTTAGATTTTTGGGTAAGTCTGTGATTTCACACCAACTCAGCTAAAGTTATTTCCTTTCCAGTGATGCAATACTTCTCAAAGGACAACTTTTGCACTGTCATTTACCATGATCAAATGCAGAACTCCAGACAATGTGAACTCTTTGGTGCAGTAAATCAAGCTATTTCCTACGAGCAATTACCAGTTATTAGGATTGCTACCGGAACTGGCATGGAACAAGCTCACCTTGAGCTGGCAATCGAACTTGGATGTCAAGTATTGTGTAAGATGTTGTGTAATAATAATTGGTGCAATTTTATGTGTTTTCAGTCGTACATAACAATCACAGAAGGAGTAAACTCATTTTTCGACATTAAAATCGCCGTTAAGGATCGTACGAGTCAACGAAGGCGTGATAGATTATTTTTGATTTTTGTCGAAAAAATGTCCAACCTCGAAAACAATCGGTTTTCAGAAGAAGCATTTAACTGTTGAGTGACTTGAAATTTCTCATAAGAAATTTTTGTCAAAAATCTTAATTAATTTCAGTTTATCCAAATTTGTGGTTTATGACACCTTCGAAAAATCTTGAAAACGGATTCGATTTCTACACTCAAAACTTCACGAATGCAGGCTCGACAAAGCTTTACCAAGAAAATAGTTTCAATGTAGAGAAATCATACTTCACGTCGAACGCCAGCTTGTTCTACGACAAACTCTCCAATTTGTGCGGAAGGTCCATCCGAACGGGGATAGTGGACTACGTCCCGTACGGTACTACTGAATTTGTTGGCGCCAACAGAGGAAATGTTGACGCTGTGAACTCTAGCCTGTCGAAAGAGTTACATACTGAGGGATTCGAAGGTACTTTGATTGTGGAGTTCTGCAAGTTTTTCAAGTGCAATCTTAAGGTGTGGCCTTGTGAGTATCATTCTAAGTTTTAACTAGATCTTGAAATTCATTGAACTAATTTCAGTTGGACCTGATAACTGGGGATACATAAATGATACCGAAAACGGTGAAGGAATGCTTTTTTCGCCGTTAAACAAAAAGACGGAGATTATCATTTCTTCCATTTACTATCAGTGGTACGTACCAAAATGAAGTTTAAAAAATTCTTGCAAACCAATTTCAAATCCATTTAAGGATATGCCAGTTTCTGGACTACAGCAGTCCAATTGCTTATTCATCGATATTGATATTGGTCCCAAGGGCAAAACTCTTGCCAACCGTGTTGACACCGCTGTATCCGTTCGATCCCTCACTATGGCTTACGATATTCATATCATTAATAGGGATGACGGTAGTTCACTACGGTATCAGCACACTGAATCTGTTTGGATCACCAAAACCTCGGTTTGAAAAGTCAATCTTTGATATGATCTCCATTTACTTGGACCAAGCGATCATACACAAGTACTGGCAACGACTATTCATATCATTAATAGACAATTACTAAACGATCAACTTTCAGCAAAAGCTCCTTGTCGTACCAAATACTAATATCAAGCGTACTTCTGTCCGGAGTTGTGCTTAGCAATTCTTACTCAGGAGGACTCGCAAGCGTTCTGACCGTTCCAAGATATGGCAAATCCCTTGACACCATCCACGACTTCGCCCAGAGCCCGTACCGCTGGGGAATTCCAGCAATCGCTTGGGTTCTAGCAATCGTTGATGCAGAATCAGTTTGGATCCTGTAACATCTTAACAAACCAAACCAAACTCATCCCAAATTTTGCAGGTCGATCTCAAAACCGTCGTCAAAAAGTTTGACGTCATTCCGGACGAAGAAAACTTCTACCACCGCACCCTATCCGGGGACTTTGGCGTCGGAATCGAATTCCTCAACAGTCAAAAGATAACCGTCGGGCCGTACATCCGCGAGGACAACGTGCACCTGTTTGAGCTACCCAAGGAGATGTTGTACTACAGCTACACCACGGTTGCAGCCCAGCGGGGCTGGCCCGTAATGGAGCAGTTGAACCACTTCATCCTGATGGCCAACCAACACGGACTGGTGCTGCACTGGGAAAGGCGAGCTCTGCGCAAGAATCAGAGCACCAGGATGGAGGTGGCGCTGGATCCGACGATTTCCAGACGGCAGCAGGACGAGGTGGTTCAAGTGCTGACTGTGGAACATATTTTTGGGCCGATTTTTATTCTGCTTGTTGGAGCTGCTTTTGCGACTGGGATATGGGTCATTCCAGGTCAACTGAGTACACTTTTGGACTCGACCTTCACCGATTTGGACCAAACTTAAAGGGAACGTTTATCTATCGATAGTTAACAGAAATCCCAAGTTTGGTGCTGATTGGGCCATCCCTCTATTTTTGGCACCGCCCTCTTTTTTGGCGATTTTCTAAAAAACTTTTTTTTCTTTTAATCATAACTTTGCAACTATTTGAGCAAAAGACTATCTACAGGTTGCATTTTATAGAAAATTGTCCAAAAAATTCGATAAAAATAAAATTTTAACCCTTAAATGCCCACTAATATTGAATTTTAACGTTTTATGTATAAAACATCAGTTTTGACCAATTGATTATATTTTTATTTGTTTTATTTTATCACCATCGTGTTCCCCGGACAATTTTACATAATAATCAATGTAGACTTCAAACTAAAATGAACTATTCACGAGATACAGCGATTTTACTGAAAAAAGTTTGATTTTGCGCAGCACTCGGAAGTTCATGGTGTACTTTTCAACAAAAAGGAATGAATCTCGCATAATTCGGTTTTTATATGTGAGAAACTTATTTCGGATTTGAATTCATAGGACAGAGTGCAGTGCAAAATCAAACTTTTTTCAGTAAAATCGCTGTATCTCGCCAATAGTTCATTTTAGTTTGAAGTCTATATTGATTATTATGTAAAATTGTCCGGGGAACACGATGGCGATAAAATAAAAAAAATAAAAATATAATCAATTGGTCAAAACTGATGTTTTATACATAAAACGTTAAAATATAATATTAGTGGGCATTTAAGGGTTAAAATTTTATTTTTATCGAATTCCTTGGACAATTTTCTATAAAATGCAACCTGTAGATAGTCTTTTGCTCAAATAGTTGCAAAGTTATGATTAAAAGAAAAAAAAGTTTTTTAGAAAATCGCCAAAAAAGAGGGCGGTGCCAAAAATAGAGGGATGGTCCAATCAGCACCAAACTTGGGATTTCTGTTAACTATCGATAGATGAACGTTCCCTCCAAGTTTGGTCCAAATCGGTGAAGGTCGAGTCCAAAAGTGTACTCAGTTGACCTGGAATGACCCATATTTGTGTTGGAGTTTATGTGGCATTCGGTTTGTTTGGGGTTTGAAAGTTTGAAGAAGTATGGAAAATTATTTTAACTTATAAAATAATTACAACAAAATGTTGACCCCTAAGATAGTCAAATTGAAACTAGAAATAAGTATGATAAAATAGTGTTTTTTTTTCTCAAATTTAGTCATTTGTTTTAAGGGTTTTTATTGAAATGACAATCTATCTCACGTAGACACTTGAAATTTTGATTTTTTCTTAGTTAAAATCTGGGTGGTGAATAGAGAGAATGCGTAACGTGATTTTCGAATGATCCCACTTTGTTTACAGCTACAAAGTATAAGGCTGTTCAAGCACAAGTATGACTTATTTCTTACTGGTAAATTAGCTGTTTTTTATTCAGTGGTATGTGTTTTATTTTGTCTAGTTTTTGACATTTTTGCTGAAAAATTGTGTATGTTTTCATGCTTCGATCGGTTAGAAGTGGTTTTTCTTTTTTACGGGTGACGAAGAACTGCGTCGAGAGTGTCATTCTGCGATGTCGCAGATAAATTCCCTGACTGAAGCTGATCCAACAAACAGAGAAGATTTTCACTAAACCAGCACATTTTCAAACGGAATCAAATAATTTAGACAGCTTCTAGTTGAATACAACCGCAACGACTCCATAAACAACTTCCATTCATAATTAAAAAAAAAAATGAAGATCTCGCTCTCAACTTTCTTAAGATTTCTTGACTTCAGCTTCAGGTCCTCAAAGCCACAATTTTTAATGATCGATAACAATACTCTCTACTTTTGGCGAACAGTAAATTGGTTCCACTTTGACAGTTCAAAATTGAGGCCGTTTTGCGAACCACTATTCAGCACCCAGGTTAAAATGTTAACTTTCCATTCAAAATTGAAAAACAATATTTTAGGTTGGTCTTTTTACCAATTAATCGAATAGTGCAGTCTAAACTAAAATATATTGTAAATATTTGAAAATATCTAGACTTTTTTTTATTAGGTCAATGTCCATCAGAGCAAGCGGGATACATTCTATTCAATGTTAACATTTGTTTATAGCACTTAATAAAAAAAAGTCATCATATGTTTCTTTTGAATGAATTTTCATATTCATATGGTGTCTTCAGAAAAGTTGGATATAATGAGCGCAATTCAGAAAAAATAGTCACATACTTGCCTTCTATCGGATGGTAAAGTAAAACGTCGGCACGGTGCTCAAAATACCGTTATTATGAAAAAAATATGCAATCCGAAATTTGGGGTCTATCGATTCCTTACAGCATAGGGCACATCTGTGCAAAAAATAAAAACATTCGCTGATGTAGTTTTCGAGATACAGCCCTTTTAAGATGTTACATCTGATTTTCAAAAAGAAAACCAAAACAATCTATACAATTTTAGCATTTCAAAGAATATGCAATTTAAAATAATGATGTTTTTTGCTTCATCTGACTGTCAAATATCTCTGAGCCAAGTTTCAGATGGTTTGCTGATGTAGTTCTCGAGATACAGCCATTTTAAAATGTTATTTCCGACTTTTTCAAAGAATATCTATAGAATCAATACAATTTCAGCACTTTAAAGAATATGCATTTCGAGATAATGATGAATTTTGCTTTATATGACTGTCAAGTATCTCTGAACAAAGTTTCAGAAGGTTTGCTAATGTAGTTCTCGAGATACAGCCATTTTAAAATGTTATTTCCGACTTTTTCAAAGAATATCTATAGACGTCGGTATATTTGCGTAAAAGAGGTTTTGGGTGACACCACCAGAAACTTGCAACAGAGACCACAATAGACCCGGGGGTCGTTAACACTTAAACTCCCAAGCTCGAGAAAAAGGGGAAATTTGTATGGAAATGGCTTGAGAGTTCAGAAGTTAAAGTGGATTGCTTTCTTTTTGTTTATTCACACACATAAAATTATACCTTTTTTTTAATTTTTAATTGGGCTAATCAAAAAAAATATTTGTTTTTACACAGATATATGTATGAATGAAAAAAATAACAATTCTAACAATGAATTTTCTGAAATATTAATATTTTATTCAAAAAATAAATCAAAATTATGTTGTGAATACAAAGAGACGAGTTGTTCCTTTTAATTCCGCTATATATTTTTAATATCTTGACAGATACGTATTTCGTCTACTACTTGCAGACTTCATCAGTGTTCTGTTCTCGACTTCGACTTCTCGAGTCGGGAACAGAACACTGATGAAGTCTGCAAGTAGTAGACGAAATACGTATCTGTCAAGATATTAAAAATATATAGCGGAATTAAAAGGAACAACTCGTCTCTTTGTATTCACAGTAATGCATTCTGCTAAAACGCTCAACCAAACCACAAAATTATGTTCATTCTCAACTCTTTCCAAACAACTGTTTTCATATTTTTTTCTGATAAAACGCACCGTTTTCAAACTATGGTCATTTAAGGGTGAAAAATATGGTTTATATAAAGGACTTTTCTATTGCAAATAAAGCTTTAGAAAACTAAACTCAGAAACAGTGTACTTTATCAAAAAAAATCAAAAGTTCTCTTCCATTGCAAGTTATTTGTTTTGCCGCAGTGTCAATTTTTCGCAAAAAACACCTTTTCCAGAAAATCATGACTCAAATAGTTCTTGCCTTTGGTGAGCCATACATTAAAAATTGTTTTTTTTTGTTCCCTCAAACACATCCAATATAAAAGAAATCAAAAATAGTGTTTCGAATAATTCACGCATTAGTGACAAAAGGCTATTTAAAAATCAGTAACCATTTTCAACCGCCCTGGTAACATTTTTAAACTTACAGGTTTTACCATACGGCCTAAATAGGCTTTAATAGCATACTTAAAACCTAAAATGTTACTAGGGTGTGCCCCTTGTTTCATAAGGTCCTAACTAATACTTCGTCGCTGTCGTGCTAACTTGCCGCACGTGCATTTTGGGTCCAAATTGAGTTAAGAAGGCCATTTTGTGCAGCTCACAATGCCTCACCTTTTGACCTTCACAGATCCCCAAAATTCGATTTTAATCCTGAGATATTCAATGAAAACCGAAAAAAAAACTCCGTGCATTGTTGTCACTTTTCATATGAAAGAAGTTTCAATCTTGTTACTCCCAGAAAATTGATGTAAATGCGACAACTGGCCAAAGGGATTTCATGTCAGAACGCGTTTGACGCACGTACAAGTTAGACAACCAACTTCAACCAAACTTCGGGACAATGCATAGAATGATCAACCAAACAAAACGTGTTTGTTATTGTTTACATTGCGTGCTTTCGTTTTTGTTTATTCATGGTGAAACATTGAAACGCGATTTTTTCGAAACGTCCAAAAGTGACGTACGACAAGATAGCACGACAGCGTCGAAATAGTAGAAAAAGTGAACAATTCTGTTTAGTTGCCTGTTGAATGTTTCAATGGAGTGCAAAAAGAAAATATAATGAGCAGATTGATAAAGTATGCCGATCTGATACTATCTGTAACAATTATTGAAATGATTTGATACACATGACCTTTCTTTAGAAAAAGCTGCTTATGCTGATGTCATGCTTTCTGAACTCATATGCCATTTGCTTGATGCTAAATTTTAGACGTTTGTTAAACAAATCTCAAAAATAAAAACAAAATTCAATCGAAAAACATATTGAAACATTTTTTTTTTTGAAAATTTTCTTCTTTAAAATAAAAGATATCATCCTACACTAAAATGAGAGACTCGCGTCATTTATTGATTACGCATTACGTTTTGATGAATATAATTTATCTTAATAAGTCTTTAAGGCAACTTGTCAGTAGTGGAACAGTGGGCGCGTTTAAAAGAGCAACTTACAAGAATTGACTACGAACAATAAATGTAACTGATAGTCAAAGATATTGAAAGTCAAAGATGTAGAGCAAAGATATAAGTATCACTAACAATCAATCGTATTGCCGAGTCATTTCCAAGTACAGAGTGTTCCATAAAAGTTGTGCTTGAGACTGCGTGGGAGTTAGATATGAAGATGATTTCACCGGTTGAAGTCAGTGTTCATTTATTCAAGCTTTTAAATTTTCTTAGTAAGAGAAAACGCTTCTATCTACTTGATTGGCATGGTTTAACTAACTAGTTAAATATTTCAGTCCCAAAATTATTTTTGGAAGACAACTACTGCACAGTAATTTATTACGATCAAAACTTAGACAATGAGTGCAATATTCAGTGTCAGTTTTGTTCTGCAGCTGAGCAAGAGTTGCTCCTTCATCGAATTCCAACTGTTTGGATTGCAGCTGGAATGGATCACGTGGAGGCACAATTTAAAAATGCAATAGAAATTGGATGCCAGGTGTCGAATCAATCTTGGAGTCTTGAACTTTGGATAAAATATTATTTTTTTCGCAGTCTTACATGACATTCACTGATAATCCAACAAGCTTTTTAGAAATGAAGCTATACCTTAACGAACGAACTGCGCAACGAATTCGCGATACAAACTTTCTCATGTTTTACGAAAATGTGACCTTGCTGAATAGTAATCGCGTCTTCAGAGAAGCAATGAATTGTTAACATCAAAGACCCATTTTAGAATTCTTTAAAAAAGGTTGAATTTATTCTAGATTTCCCAAATTTCTGGATTGTAACACCTTCCAAATCACTCGGATACGAGATTTTCACTCAAAACTACTCTACGAAGGATTCGTCACAACTCTCGTCTGAGAATAGTTTTGATATTTTGAAAGCATCAAACTCGTCGACATTTTCGGATAAAATATTTGATTTGGGTGGACGGGACGTCAACGTGGGGGTTGTCGACTACGGTCCGTACTGTTTGACGGAAAATGTTGGTGAAAATCGGGGGAATGCGGACGCCTTCAACTCTACGCTGAGAAAGGAACTCCAGATCGAAGGTTTGGAGGGAAATTTGATTATCGAGTTTTGCAAACTGAGGAACTGTACCCTTAAGCTGCTACCTTGTGAGATTTCTCGTAGAAGATATATTGGCTGGTAACACTGCCTTTTACAAGTCTTGAAGAAAATCCTCATCAAATATTCTTTTGAAAACTCAAATTAATGCCTTTTTGTGATGATTAGTTTTGCAAGCGAATTCCTTAAGAATCTTATGAGGGCAGTGTTGCCAGCGTTTACAAAACAAGGTCTAATTTGAACTGCTTTCCAGTTGGACCGGACAACTGGGGCTACATCGACGAGAACGGAACTGGCGATGGAATGTTGTACGCGACATACCTGAAAAAGACGGAGCTATCGATTTGCTGTACCTCTTTCGATTGGTACTTAATTCAGCTTCAGATCACAAATGATTCTTAAACCTTCCATTTTCAGGGTCAAAGACATTCTCGACGGCAGTCAATCGATCGCTTACTCGTCCATGAAGATCTTGGTTCCACGAGCGAAACTACTGCCGACCTACCTTACTCCGGTCTATCCTTTCAGTTCCAAGTTGTGGATATCGATTTTCGTAACGTTGACCTCCATGACCGTTGTACTCCACGGTATTACGGCGCTAAACTCTTTTCGAGATGCTCTGGACCAGCCTGCGTTTGTGAAGTCCATCTTCGATACGATCGCGATCTTCTTGGATCAGGGAATCTTTTTAAAGTGAGTAATTCTAGTCACACTGCGAGACGACCAAATCCGGCTACAAACTTCACATCTTTCCAGCTTATCAACCCACTCCTATCGTAGTCTCATTTGCTTTATAATGCTGTCCGGAGTCGTGCTCAGTAACTCCTACTCTGGTGGCCTTGCAAGTGTCCTCACTATTCCAAGATTCGAAAAATCACTGGATACGATCCATAACTTCGCCTTAAGCCAGTACCGGTGGGCAGCACCTTCAATCGCTTGGACCTTCACCATAGCTGACGCAGAAACGGTTCGACTCAATACCTTACAAAACCTTCAAACAACCTAACCTCAAACCCCCCCGTTCCAGCCCGACCTCCAAGCAGTGGTCCGCAAAATCGAGGTCATCGCCGACCCGCAGCAACTCTACCAACGATCCCTCCGCGGCGACATCGGCATCGGCATCGAGCTGCTCAACAGCCAAAAGTTCTACGTGGGACCGTACGTCCGCGAGGACAACGTGCACCTGTTCGAGACGCTGAAAGAAATCACCTACTACGACTACACGGCCGGAGTGTCCCAGCGGGGCTGGCCCCTGATGGGGTACTTTAACAAGTTTGTGCTCGAGGTGGTCCAGGGAGGGTTCCTGATCTACTGGGAGCGGGAAATGCTGCGCAAGTTTCAAAGCAATCGGCTCGCGTTGGCACTGGAACCGATCATAACGGGTCGGCGGCCGGACGTGGTCGTGCAGAGGTTGGCCGTGGGTCACATTTTGGGACCGCTGTATTTGCTGTTTATTGGGACTGCGGTTGCGGCCGTGGTGTTTGTGCTGGAACTGGTTTGGTATTCGGCTAAAGGGTATCGGAAGGATCGTCGAGTTAGTTCTTGGGAGTAGCGTGTAGAGGATTGCTATGGTTAGACTAATTAGTAAAATGTTCCTGCAGTTTCCAAATCTGCCCTTAGAATTGATAACACTCAAAATTCTTAAATTAACTTACAAGCCTTTTCTAAATTGCTTCATCTATTTAGTAAATAAAAGAAGATCCATAGGCTCAAATCCTGTCGAATGCTTCAAGAATGTGTTTGGAAAATGGATTACCGTTCTGTAACTCGACAAGCTTGCCTGAATAAAACCGAAAAAGGATGTATTCAAAGAGTTTTTTAATCAATAGTGGACACTCTAGCAGAGTCGACGAGCATGCTGATGTGGCAATTACGCAAAACATGGGGAAATCTTTGTTAAATGCAAATAAATTGGATTTTTATGGATCCCGAAATTTCCTAAATCTTTATGAAAGACGAAATTTTTGTGAAGTCGTAAAATCAGACATTTGCGTGGGCGGAGAAAAACATTGTTTTTGCGTGTTGTTCTACCATAATCCTCACGAAATTCATGCTTGATCAAAAATAGTTGGTTTCAACCAGAACTGTGAAGTCGGAAAGCTTTAGAAGCGATTCTAACTTCAGCTTCTGAAAATCCTGCGACTCCAACTCTGATTTACGGAGATTTAGCGTTTACAACTCTGGATCTGACTCCAACTAAAGCTCCAACTCCAGTTTTTGAACATTTAGCAGCCCCGAATCCGGATTTGCTGACACCGACTTCAAAAGTATCCCGCTTTACAGACTTCGACTTTGACTCCCTTATTTTGACATTCTTTTGACACTTAAAAAAATCGAAACAAACTTTTCTCATGCATAAAAAAGAGAGTTAAGGATGATGCAAAATCTGGTACCGCAGATATATTTTACTCAAGATTATAGTGTCAAACACATTTTCAAAAATCACTTTTCGATAAAAAAAAATCAAATTTTCATTAGAAAATTTAACTACAGAGCAATTCCAGCCCAACAAAGGAGTTTCAAGTACTTTTTTACTCGACCTTCTCCGATATCAACGGAACTTTATAGACTGTTTTATCCTGAGCTTATATAAGCCATCTTTTGTAAATGAAGCTAGCTGCAGTCGAGAATGCCATTTGCGAAGGGCGTAAGTTATTAAATATAATTGCATTTTGTATATTGGTCAAAGACAAACTTATAGGAATTTTGACGGAAACTTCTGAAAAAAGTACACTGAAAGAAAAATAAGTGTCACTATTTTTATTTTTTAGTTGAACATTCAAATTTAAGGGTGCACAGTAGGCCGTCCCAAAAAATGAAAAGTTGTCAAATCTTCTGTGCTCACCCCTATAATGATAGATTAGGATGTCAGGAACAATGTTTTCATACAACAAAAAATTCCCAAAAATGGTTTACAACTCGCGCGCGGAGCTTAAATGAAAAAAGTGCATTTTTCGAGCATTTCTCAGAAATGCGCGTAACAACCATACTAAAGTCATTCAAATTTGGTCGCCTTGGGCTTCAAGTTATAGTTTAATGTCCCCTGAACAAATTCCTGTACAGACATAGTCCATAAAAGCTTGTGTTTGGGCATGGCAGGGCGTTTTAGGGAGAAAAAATTGTATTTTTTAGCCAAAAAATTTCAAAAATCACTCCCCAAAACGAGCCAAAAAATTTTGCGGCCAAAACTAATGCATTCAGTTTATAAGAAATTTTACGGAGATCATTTTGCTTTTTTTAACATTCAATTTATGTCCACGCAAAGCCGAGATATTTGCATTTTAGTGAACGAAAAGTGACGAATTTTCAAAATTCTTGGTATCAAAGCGTTTTTAGCATATAAACATTGGCTACTATGATTACAAACGGGAAGGCATACATTTTGGAAATGTGTATTTTGCTCGCTCAAAAACGATTTGTTAATAATATTTCATGAAAAAACATGAGATTTTCTCACAATGTGACGTAAACGACATATTTATAAGTACTGCTCTGTGCTCTTTTCGATATGAACAAATAAATCTCTTATGGGTAACTTTTTTTTGAAAAACTAAGTTATTTTATAAATGATTATTTTTTCATTCGAATTTACATACATAAAAAAATCACGTTACCAGCTTGGAGATATGAACTTTAATAAAATTTATTTTGATTTATGATTATTTGTCGCTTACGTCACATTGTGAGAAAATCTCATGTTTTTTCATGAAATGTTATCAACAGATATCGTTTTTGAGCGAGCAAAATAAAAATTTCCAAAATATATGCCTTCCCGTTTGTAATAGTAGCCAATGTTTTATGCTAAAAACGCTTATATACCAAGAATTTTGAAAATACGTCACTTTTTGTTCACTAAAATGCAAATATCTCGGCTTTGCGTGGACATAAATTGAATGTTAAAAAAAGCAAAATGATCTCCGTAAAATTTCCTATAAACTGAATGCAACTGAATGCACATTTTTTGACTCGTCTTAGGGAGTAATTTTTGAAATTTTTTGGCTAAAAAATACATTTTTTTCTCCCTAAAATGCCCTGCCATGCCCAAACACAAGCTTTTATGGACTATGTCTGTACCGGAATTTGTTCAGGGGACATTAAACTATAACTTGAAGCCCAAGGTGATCAAATTTGAATGACTTTAGCATAATTGTTACTCGCATTTCTGAAAAATACTCGAAAAATGCACTTTTTCATTTTTGGGAATTTTTTGTTGTATGAAAACATTGTTCCTGACATCCTAATCTATCATTAAAGGGGTGAGCACCGAAGATTTGACAACTTTTAATTTTTTTGGGACGACCTAGTGCACAGCAACAATGGAAGTTGTTGTTTTCTTATTCCAAAATTGACAAACTTACGGACCCAATCCTGCAACAACGTAATTGTAAAAATAGTCAAACTTTGTTGTAAATTAATTTATGGACAGTACATTAGGGGATGAATAAAACAATATTTCGCTAGTACCCGCGGTTTTGAAGATACTAAAATATCTGTAACAAAAATCCGTGAGCAAAAGCTCTGGTTGATGTGCACTGTTAAAGGTGAGCAAACGATTTTCTCCGTTCATTTTTTTTTTTTTTTTTTTTTTTGTGGAGAAAGCCTAATATGCCTAATAAGAATCTCGGAAAATAGATGTTTGGAATTGAAAATCGAACCAATATTTTCCGGAATTATTCTAACTTTTTAAACATTGTTTGCTGGCCCTTATGAAATATGTTTAAATTGCTAAAAATTACATAATAATTTTTATAATTTGATAAAATGTTTAGTCTGTTTCTTTAGCAAGTTTAATTTTTTATCCAATAATAAATTTTGAAAATTTGGTTGACAATTTGAAAACTCTTCAAAAATCACAATTTAAAACAAAAGTGAAACAAATCTCCACATTTTGTACCGTCCTTAACCCTAGTGTGTATAATGATTTTGTTGGTACCCTTACATATAAACAATCAATAATAAAATAAAAATACTGGAATTAACCTTTAAATGATAAAAAGTCAAACAAAAACTTTGTTCCCTGTGCCTTTTTTTCTGGTAGGGTAGAGTATACTATAGTCACAGAGAACAGATGTACATCACTGAACAAGAAGCGTCGAAAAACGTGTGTAAAAATTTAAACCAAGATACGTTGAAAAGAGCTAGGGTGTGCATCATCCGCCTAGATAGCGCCACTTCAAAAATCATGATGACCTACAGTAGCAGAACGTTGGACCATCCATTCACTGCACAAAACATTCCGAACGAACGACATCAGACCAATGTCCGACTGTCCTTCATCGTAGGGGTACGATTTTACGCGCAAAAGAAAATAACAAAATCAGCTGTGAAGGTAAACAAAACGAAATCAGAGTTAACATGTGGAAAGGTACTATTTTAAGCTATCGTTCAAAAAAATAATTTTTAAACAAGTTTTTTGCTATGTTTTTTTAATGTTAATGCCTTTTTGCATTATTTGCAGTCAATTGAAATTGTACCTGAAGTAAATTTAGTTTATAAACGAGGAAAATGTTATTTTTCTGAGAAAATTATTGAGCCATTATACATTGTTAAGTCAAGTAATCTCAGCTGCGACGGTGGCGCCGCCAAGCGTATCCTTTACACCCTAATTTCTTTGATGCAAGATTGTATGCAACACATTTTGTGAGTGCTACAGTGTTTACACACAAGTTCGAGCCTAGATGTACATCTGTTCTCTGTGCTATAGTCATCAATGAGACACGGGGAACAATGATAAAATGGCTCTCACAAGTCGTAGTTTCAACCAATCAGGCTCATATTTGGGGGAAAGATGTATCAACTGGATACACGTCTGCTATAATAGTGGCTTTGGTTATGGACGCTCCCTTGAAAAGTTATACATAAATGTTTGATTCTGGGCTGTAAAAGTAAATTATGGACAAAAATACTTTTTCGCTCGTAGGCTGCCATTTACACCAAAACTAATATTTCTTCAAATTTTGCCTTAGAAAAACTTTCATGAAATTTTCTCCTCTACAACTTTGCCGGAGACACCAAAGCCCTACAACGTCATCCAACAAAGTTAGTTTTTGGTTGGCACTCTGAAAGGTCGTCACCTTGTATGGCAATAACTTCAATAGATTGTACATCAATCTATCAAGTACAACAACTTTTCGGAAGACACCATTTGGATAGGAGTTATTAATTTATTCCTCTTAATTTTGCCAATCCGAACACTGTGGCTTTAGTATGACCAGCCCACGAAATAGTAGGTATGGGTCTTTGCATAGAAAAACTGATGCAAAAATGTTTTTTGCAATCCCGCTGTGAAACTGTCAACTTTTCCTGTCCTTTTGGAAAACCGAAACGGCCTACTTTTCAGCACTGAAATGGGTACTGAAAAGTTGAACTTTTCAACACTAGCATCGAAAAGTAACCATTTTCAATGTTGTGTTGTTTTGAACGGTGAATTTACTTACACATGGATGTTTGACATAAAATTTCATTTAAAAAGCGTTTTTTCAATTGCCAAAAATGTTATAAGCAACTCGTTGCAAAACTTGATTTTTTCAGCACTCGTTGTATTTATCCAACACGGTATACCTCTTTGGATAAATGAATTTTTTTTTGCAACTTCTATTTTGACACTGAGAATGTATGGAAAAAGTTTTATTTGAATACAAAAAAAATATAAAGTTGAAAATCTTTAAATAATAGCGAAATTCTAGATAATTTCTCCATAGATTATTAGATTATTTTCTTATTTTAGTTCCCGGGCAGACGGTAATAACAAAATTCATGCCATTTCATTAACAAAAATTGTTAAAATAACAGAAAGTGTAATGGAATCTTCTTGAAAATCCATTTTTGCATAAGGGGTTAATAACAGATTATGTTATCATAAAGAAATTTGTTATTGGTCTGATATTGGTTGAAAGCCAAAACAACTTTGGAATAACATTCTCCAACTGTTATTAGGATGATCGGATTAGTTGTTAAAATAACAAAAAATAATAACAAAAATTTGTTCGAAATGTTACTAGTCTGTTACTGCAATAACAATCCAATAACAAAAAATTCATAACGACTAATAACAAATCTTGTTATAAAGTTATTGTGTTATTGGCCTAGTATTTTCAAATATCAAAAAATGTTATTACGAAGTTATTTCCGTCTGCTCGGGTTTAGCAAAAATCAAAAGAAGGTAGTAGTGAAATATGTTTTTTTTTTCTTTAATTCGTTTATTTTTTGTTTTTATAAATTTTCAGATTTTCTGTATATCTTTTGACAGCAAATTTAGGGTCTCTAGTCTCAATTCTATATGTTATTCGTGCGTTCATTTATGAAGAAAATCTCTTAGTTTTAATTCTGATGCGCTGTTTTTTTTCTATAGAAGCGTTTATTATTATTTAAGAATAACCTCAAATGCAAAAAATAAACAGTGATAAAACTAGTGATTTTGCAATGATTTTCAGTGTTGTGAACTCCATTTCCCCTCCTTGACTGGTCCGCCCCTCAAACCCTCCTCATGGTGCAATCCCGCGCCTCAATCTCGTCACAAACCTCCCAAAAGAGCGTGTTCATCGCCTCCAGCAGCAGCTCCGCGTACTTTTCGTCCTGCTTGGGAAACATCAGGATACAGCGGGCCGTCTCCTTGGCCAGACATTCCCGGCCCCGTTTGGGTCGCCTCGCCCGTTGCCGGTCAATTTCCAACCGCAGCACGTCGATGGCGGCCCGCGTCCGCGTTTCCACGTTCCGCTGGACGATGGCTCGGTACTTGAGCAGGTTCGTCTCGAGGAAGCGTTTTTGGCGCTGGGTCAGGTGGACCAGCGGGTGGTCCTCGGCGGAGATTAGACGCTCGGTGCGGGCCGCTATTGTGGAGGGGATTACGAGCTCTTCCGAGGATTCGGTCAGGTCTACGATGGAGTCGTCGGCTGAGGAGCCGACAAAGTGTTCCACTAGGGAGGTGGCCGAGGTGACCGGGGTTGGGGGACGGTTCCGGGTACGTTTGAAGGTTTCCTGTTCGGTTTGGTACTCGTCGACGATTTCGACTTCGCCGATTGAAACGCGATGACTTCCGGTGGGGCTATGCATGGAGGAGCGACGCCACTTGACGCTCCAGGGCCCGCACAGGACGGACATGCGTTGTTGGCGTTGCTCGGCGAGGATTCGCTCGCGCATGTTGACCGCGATCTGGCCGATGAACAGGCAGTTTGCGTCCACGGTGTGGGCTTTGATTTGGTCCATGATCTCGAGTAGGGCCTTGCCGGTGTAACGCACCGTTTGTCTGTCCAGCGGAAGCTGCTCCGACGGCATCGTGGTCAGATCGTGGATGTACTGCTTGGCCGTATCGATGATCTGGGTGCTACTGATCGTGGGGCTGATTGTTTCGTGGATGTTGTAGGCAAAATCAACCGCATGCCTAACGGAAGCTTGCGAAAGTCCGTGACTCAGGTGAGGCTGTCGCACTCTTATGGAGTTCCATGCCTTGAGCATCGCGTTGATCATGGCAGATTTGGATCGTTTGTTGTACCGGCTTGCCAGGTTGCGAGCCTTGCGCTGGGTCAGCTGACGCTCAAACTGCTCCTGTTGGGCCATCGACTTGAGCATTCGCCGCTCAACATTGCGCTGGTTTTCGTGCAGGAAGATCTCCAACTGGTGTTCGCGTTCTTCCTCCGCTTGTTGAGCCGATATGAACAGCATTTTGTGACGTTCTTTGGTCATGATCCGCTTTGACTCCAGCGTTCGCTTCTTCAGGATCGCCATCCGCTTCGTTCTGTACTGGTCTTTTTCACGCAGCTTTCGTCGCAATCGAAGACAGTAGCTGAAAGCAATCAAACATCATGTTAAATTCAACCCTTAAATGCCTCATCAAGCTTCAATTACGATTTCCTGGATGCCCTAAGCAACGCATTATTGTGCTTGACCTGAAGTGCCCGCAGGAAGCCGTCGTACAGAGTCATCCGTCTGTCCTTGCCCTTTGCCTCCCAGAATTGCTGCAATTGTCGGTTGTACTTGGCAATCGATTGAACAGCTCTGAGAATTGAACGGGAATTACTCATAAATTTATTCAAAATAAAAAAACGGAACTGACTTTTGCTTCTTAGCTTCTCGTAAGGCACGGCCATGACACCGGATTCGCTCGTGCTTGCCCTCAAAGTCGTAGTGCCGCTGGATGTGAAGGGCGGCCACGTGGTTGCGGTACTGTTGCCACCAGGTGCGATCCTGAAATTTAGGAGGAAGGAAATAATATCAAATCTTTTAGAAAGAAGAATCGATTGTCAGACTCAGTGTCCAAACTCACCAGCTTCTGAAACTCCTTCTTGATCCTATTTCTATGCAGCTTCCACAGGTAAAACCTAAACCGGTTGAACTCCAACAAAGAGCAAACCACATCGTCCCTATCGTCAACGAGCTCCTTCTCGACAATTTCCTAAAAGTTCAAAATCAAATTTCAAAAAAATCCCCATAAAATTTTAATCCCCAAATCTCGCATCTCACATCCTTAAACGCATCCACCTCGAAGTGCCCCCGCAGATGTTTATCGTGCAGCGCCATGTACCCGTACGACACATCGTGTCCCAACGGGTCACTCAGGTCAAACTCGCGCAGATCGTGCGGTTTATCCCACAGGTGCTCGCTGAGTTTTCCCCGCCGGAAAGCGGGCGGATGGACGGGGCATGCATTGGCGGGGAGTCTCCGATCTAGCGGAAGTTTTTCCCACTGGGGTAGTCCACCGAAGGCGGGACATGCTTCGGGGGGTTTCGGGATGGACTGCTCGAGCTTGGAGTAGGTCGTGGGACGGCGGACGTGCAGGAAGGACGTCATTTTGGGGGCGTTGAGATGGTGGTTCGAGGGTTTTGATGGGAACGAAATAAATGTGGATTGCTAGGATGAAACATTTTGCAGATTTTTTTGAAAATTAAGCTCGACTGAAAAAAGGCGTTGATTTTCAAGATTTCTTGATTTGTTTCGAGGTCCTATAAATAAAGGGTATACAGCCCATGTTCGCATAAATGTCCCATATGCAAAAACAGCAAGCTGAGAAAAACGCATTTGAAGTTTGTCCCATACAGAAGACTACGTGTTAAGTTTTCGCGAAAAACTGGATTTCCTCCTGATTTCTAGAATAAAGTATACTGGATGTTATAACGTCATGATTCGAAATCCGGACACTTAGTAGCATATCATTTTCGTTATAGCTGACAAAAAATCATGTAATAAGTTGGAAATGAAGAAATATCACTAGGATGTAGCATTAACAGTCAGTTTTAAGAGAGTGCATGCAAAATATGTCTTTTCTAACAATTTTTCATCAGAATTTGAAAATTAAAATGACTTGTTGTGCTTCGAATCCCGGACACTGATAAAAGCTGATTCGAAATCCGGACACTTTTGCTTCGAATTCCGGACACTCGTTTTTTCTAATGAATCGCACAAATTTGGAATGAAATGTTAGTGAATGGCATTCTTTAGATCTCAAATAAGCTGTTAACATCAAAACAATCGATATTTTATATAAAAAATTGCTAAGGAAATCAAAACCATAAATTTCTGCTTTGCCTTCCGGTGCTTCGAACGCCTATGAAATATTTCACGTGAAATGTTTCGCATTTTTGGTAATCGCATAATTTTATTTTATTTAATTGTTTTGACATTAACTACAGCGTTCAAACAAACTTTAAATGAAAGTTGATGTTAGAATTCATCAAATAACACAGTTTTGACATTCACAATGCGAACTTATATCCAAATAATTGATTAAACAAGATGAGGTGTCCGGGTTTCGAAGCGTCCGGGAATTCGAATCATGGCGTTAGGCTCTTTTGAAAGAGCACGCAATTTTGAACAAAACTGCATCAATAACTCGAAATCAATGAAAATGCATATGGGACATTTATGCGATCAGGGGCAGTATATAGCAAGGTATATAGGACCTTTAAAAAAACTAGAGATATGTTATATAAAAGATGAACTCTACAAACATCAGTCGGAACCCTGGTCTGACGAATCATTAAAAAAAAGACAAAAACATATTCCATTGAAATGTTATAAATCATGGCATTTATATACTTTGTCTAATGCCAATATCCCATTTTCCAGTGTTAATATATTAAAATGCTATGGTCCAACTTTTAACAGTCATTAAATAATATTCATTAAATTGTATGATTCTTTCGATTTTTTTTAATATTCTGAAATCAAGACTAACATTTCAAAAGGCCATAACATTGAATTTATGTCCCTTTAAAAATACGGATTTTTGGAAAAAGATTTCGTTGTGAACAAGTTTAATCTTTAAAAGATCTCATCAACACCTACAAATTTGCCGAAGACTGAATAAAAATTAGAAAATTAGAAAAATTGGTATGGGTAAACCGATGCCACAAAGTGGCTTCTTTGAGAAGACCCCTACACAGTTTGAGCCAAAAAAAGGCATAAACTCGCCCGATTTCGTAAAGAATTGCTTAGTTCGAAAAATTTAACATGCTTGGATTGTGAATAAATAAATAAAATGAGCACGTTTTGGTGCACACCATGCACACACATGGATATTTTGAATATCTTGCATGCAACTTTGCATGAAACATTTTCTTCTTTTCAATTTGCCTTTTTTGTAAAGGGTCTAAAAAAGATAGAGCATAATTAAAACAAACTGTTTTCTAAAGAATTAAATTCACAATATTTTTTTTCAGTCTTAGGCCATTGCAAATATTTTTTTTAATATGTGTAACCCCACCGGCTTTAAATTGATTTGAAAAATCAGGAAGCATTTTTAAACAATTAAAAATGCATTTTTCTGTAAATTATTTTGAATTTGTATGAATTTCCAATGTACAACCCCAAAAAAACATTTTTTCTCTAAATTAAAACAAAATGACAATAATTCGATATTTTAGAAACTAATGATTGCAAAACAACTGGACTGAAATTATTTAATCAAACATTGTCATGTATTTATTTGGCCATAAAAATATACTGAATCGAGTTGAAAAAAAATTTATATTGCATTTGACTATAGTTCTTAGTTTCATTCATTAGTGAAATACTTTCTAATGAATTCTTGAAAAATTATCGAACTTTTGGCGTTTCTTCAATGATGCTTCAAAAATTTTAGATACTTTCTGCTGCAATAGTTGAAAAAAATAAATCAAATCTGCTTGATTTTTTAAGTTCCTTCCTGCTCAATGGACTTTCCAGAAAGAGTTGTGAAAGAGTCAAGATGAAACAACCGTTTGGCTGGAATAGTTATCAAAACTTTGTGCGGTATAGCTTGGATTGTCGACTCAATATATGATTTTAGGAAAAAAAAAACACTACGATTTTCCAACATTTTTAAAAGTTTTAATATTTTGCCCAAAGTATTTTGAAAAATTGAGTGTTGAAGAAATATTTGCAGCGTTTTAAAGTATATATCTGTCTGTGTATGTTTCCAATCACCTGGCCCACCCACTATTTTAATCAGACTTACAATATTGCTGATACAGCTTATCTCAGTCATCGCGCTGCTCCTAATCCAATTTAAAATGGCAGAATTCTTTGGTCGTTGAGCATTGTCTGGCCCAGCATAACCATTAGGGTGGTCCAAATACGACCTAAATTTTATGTTTATTTCCTAACTCTGAATTTCAAGGACACTGACCTTTCTTCTTTTGGGACAGGAGCCACAACCATTAGGCCACGGAGATGAATAACAAAAATCCGTCTTGATAATCCCTTTGTACAGCACCGATTCCCAACATTTTGACGTTCCGAAGCACCTGTCCGACACCAATACGTTTGTTTTGGCACCCCCCAGTTGCATGCTTTTGCTGCTTCTGTATCGTACTACCGTAGAACCAAAAATAAAGATTTGCAAGCACCAACACACACACACACACGAAGCTCAATTCTTGAACGAAAACGGATTTGCCGGTGGTGAATTTCTCGGCTCTTTCACTACCACACGAAGAACTTTACTGCCGTGGCGAGCAGAAGAAAATTTTCACTCAGTGCCAGCAGATAAGTGATACCGGAAAGTGCCGGGAGTGAGTTTGTCCGAACTTCGAAGGAAAAATTCCATTGATGTTACTCAACATCCTAAAACGGGTAGTAGACCATCGCCGGACCGGAACTAGTCTGTACGAGCTCATAGGAACTGCCACGAGGAATCGGCCCCAAACTCAACACCATCTTCAGCGGATTAGTCCAGATTTGATAGCTGCAGGTAACCTGTCCTAGACGGGCGATGCTGGCTGGAAGCAGCTGAAGATTACGTGGAGGACTGCAAAAAAACGTGCCAAACTTCATGTGCTTAACACTAGGGCAGAGCACATCGTTCTAACACTACCTCAAACTCCGAACGGAAGGAGCAGGAGAACCCTCAAGAAGACTAACCAGAATCTGCTGCATCTGCTCCCAGAACTAATCAATCAATTCGCGCAAATCCCATACTTGGAGACACGCACATCCTTCTTTGTAGGGAGGATATCGTGTCAGCTTCACTAACCAGCACCATCACCAGCAAAACCATCTCCCTTGTGTCTGTGTTTGTGTGTGTCGTCCTAGATCTCACCGAGATAAAGAACCATCCCATTGATTCGTCACCTAACAACAACAAAAAAACCCATTCACAATGCTAACACTAACGGTTTTGATCGCCAAGGGTGAGTCTAAGGGCCTTACAACAAGGATCTTCTTTAGATATGTACCTTCCCATTTTCTTAGTTTGTTCTTTTCGGTGGAGTAGTTAGTGGCAATGAGAAAGTCATGCTCGGTGTTTGAGCACGCCTCTTTTGCTGAAGAGGCCCGCAGGTTGTGCTTGTGGTGTTGTTGTGTCGTGCCAAATCGCATTATCGCGAGGAAGTGTGTTCAAGTCTCGAGACTCGAGGCAAGAAGAGCAGGGTAATGTCGTTTGCTCGGGTTGTGCGAAGAGGTGTACCGTAGGGTGGAGTGGAGCAGTTTTATGAATAATTTGTTTCAAAAACTGTTATTTTTTTCTGGTAATATTTTTGGGAATTTTTCCATTCATTCAAAAATAAAATTATTCTTGTTTGTGTAATGTTTTGTTCAGTTTTTTCATACTTTAAAAAATGACAGAGTGGATTCGTTATTTCGAATTTCGTAACTTCGAATGTCCGCTAGTTCGAACGTATTCGAATTAAAAAGCTTTCAAGCGTCAAAACCTGTTGTCAAACAGATG
This sequence comes from Culex pipiens pallens, assembly GCF_016801865.2. Taxonomy (NCBI): domain Eukaryota; kingdom Metazoa; phylum Arthropoda; class Insecta; order Diptera; family Culicidae; genus Culex; species Culex pipiens. Next base: position 166,179,683 of record NC_068938.1, read on the forward strand.
TTGACGTTTCAACCCCATAGAGCTTTATGACGTTTCGCGTACGCACACTACCGCACCATTTGATTTTGCTGGCCAGACAAAATTTAACCTCACTTTTTTTTCGTGTACGTACACGCAATACATGCGCACGTAAATAACTCTATTGTTCAACAATAGAGGAGAAAAGCAACTCGCGACAAAATTTTTAGGCTAGGAATTTTGACAGGTATGATTTTCATAAAGTATTCGCCTCCTTTTCTCTCCCATAGAAAATCGTGGAACATTGTAGCTGTCAAACTAGGCAAAAATGTTAAAGTCACTCACAAAATGAACATTGAGTGATTTGAGTTCATTTCTGACGTCACAATTTTTTCCTCTATAGAGAAGAAAATCGTGACTTCAGAAATGAACTCAAATCACTCAATGTTCATTTTGTGAGTGACTTTAACATTTTAGCCTAGTTTGACAGCTACCTCGTTCCCAGGTTTTCTGTGGGAGAGAAAAGGAGGCGAATACTTTATGAAAATCATACCTGTCAAAATTCCTAGCCTCAAAATTTTGTCGCGAGTTGCTTTTCTCCTCTATTCGGATTAGCGAATCCACTTTGTAGTTCTATGAATATTTTTTTCAGAAAAAAAATAAAGGAAATTTTTTTTTTATCAAATTGATTTAAATTTGTTTCATTTTTTTTTATTTTTCAATCTGTCAAACATGATCAAATCTTTAAAAAGTTTCATGAAAAAAAAATGTTTTTTTTCAGTAATATTTTATAGTTTTCCATTCTTGCCAACATGTAAAAAAAGCTTCATTAGATTTTTTTTAACGTAAGCTTTAAAATACCCAAAAAGTAAAAATTAGGGATCATCCATAAACCACGTGGACACTTGAGGAGGGGGGGGGGGGGGTATGGCGATTGTCCACGATCCATACAAAAAATTTTTTTTGTATGGACATTTTTCCACGAGTGGGGGGGGGGGGTTCGAGATTCCCAAAAAAGTGTCTACGTGGTTTATGAATGGTCCCTTATAGGACCTTTAAAAAAACTCAAGATCTATTCTAACAAAAGCTCTCAAAAACAATAACAATCGGCAGCCATTTTTCTGGGATGAGTGAAACGAAAAATTTTGACAGTTCAACTGATTACTCCACTCTTACTTACTTTTACTGCTCGTACAACCTCCGGGTCATGAGCTGTCTCCAGATGCGCTGCCACTGAACTCGGTCTTGGGCTGCTACTCTCCAATTCCGACTCGGAACTCCACTCTACGGTAACCTAATGTAATTTGTGCCAGTAGAAGTACCGCAACAGTTGTATAGTAGTAACCGTAGTACACATATACACATACACATACCTCTAGCGAAACAAACTGTCAGTGGTGAATGAAGCAAAACGTGAACAATATTCACCACTGTCATCGGCGTCAGTGTAGTTGTACCCTTTTAAATTTCTCCAAGTATTAGTGAGCTTGCACGTTCTTTCTATCTCTCGTTTGGGGCACGTTCACAGCTTTTTGTTTTGATTCCTCTGTTTCGTCTCCGTTAGCATGGTAGTCTGCATGTTTTAATTTCGCAAATGGCATGATGAATATTTTAATGATCCAAAAATAGCAACAAAGTAATTTAAATCGCACCGTGCTTCAAATTTCATATCTTGGAATAGCCCACGTACAGAAAATTAAAAGGTTATTAAAATCTTTTCTCGGAATTCTTAATGGAGCACTTTTGATGCAAGCGCCTTCCTGCGAAAGACCGAAGGTCGTCTTAGTCGTTTGTTATGCTTTTTGGCAGCAATGACTAGACTCTGCTTCTCGTGAATTGACTTGAGCCCGTCGTATTCGTTGATTTGGCGATGAATGAAATTTGACGTCTTTAAGTTCGAGAAGTTACTATTCTGACCCTACGTTGACGTGCTGAGCCATTTAGAAAATGTTGCCGGAAATTAGATGAAAGTTTTGAAGGAACTACAGACTCGTCATGAGTTCCGTTTTTTCAGGGTATTTATTTTTATTGTTGTTATTTTAATATTGCAGAGAACTTGAACATTTTATTATTTGAAGATTTGAAAATTTAAAGATTTGAAGATTTAAAGATATGAAGATTTAAAGATTTGAAAATTTAAAGATATGAAAATTTTAAGATCTGAAAATTTAAAAATTTGAAAATTAGAAGACTTGAAGATTTGAAAACATGAAATTTGATTATTTGAAAATTTTTAGGTTTGAAGATTTGAAGATATGAAGATTTGAAGATTGGATGATTTGAAGATTTGAAGTTTTGAAGATTTGAAGATTTGAAGTTCTTGAAGGTTTGAAGATTTGGAAGATGTGTAAGATTTGGAAGATTTGTAAGATTTGTAAGATTTGTAAGATTTGTAAGATTTGTAAGATTTGTAAGATTTGTAGGATTTGTAAGATTTGTTAGATTTGTAAGATTTGTAAGATTTGTAAGATTTGTAAAATTTGTAAGATTTGTAAGATTTGTAAGATTTGTAAGATTTGTAAGATTTGTAAGATTTCCCAAGTAGCACTCATAACTTGTCGACGAATAGTTAGACAATTGTTTGTGATAAACAAACGAGAAAAAATCTGAACATAACTTAAATAACAGTTTGTTTGACTGCTAATATAACTGACTTATGTAACTATCGTGTTTTGTGCCACAAAAGTGTTAAAACACAGTCAACTTCACTCTTTTCCAACTTTAAAACACAACATAGGGAAAATTCTCACCTATTTGGGAGGTTTAATAGGAATAATAGTTAGACAATTGTTTGTGATAAACAAACGAGAAAAAATCTGAACATAACTTAAATAACAGTTTGTTTGACTGCTAATATAACTGACTTATGTAACTATCGTGTTTTGTGCCACAAAAGTGTTAAAACACAGTCAACTTCACTCTTTTCCAACTTTAAAACACAACATAGGGAAAATTCTCACCTATTTGGGAGGTTTAATAGGAATAATAGTTAGACAATTGTTTGTGATAAACAAACGAGAAAAAATCTGAACATAACTTAAATAACAGTTTGTTTGACTGCTAATATAACTGACTTATGTAACTATCGTGTTTTGTGCCACAAAAGTGTTAAAACACAGTCAACTTCACTCTTTTCCAACTTTAAAACACAACATAGGGAAAATTCTCACCTATTTGGGAGGTTTAGCACTCGCTCCTAACTCCATCTAAATTGCTGATTTACACTGTTTAAACAACTTATTTTGGAACACCTTCGATAGAAACTTGCTTGCTCACTTCCGTTTGAGGTATTAATCACTTGATTTCAGTCGAAAACGCTTTTTATGAGCTGTAATTAAACGTCAAAATGCTGATATGCCAAAATGCTGTTCCCTCATCTGCGATGTTTTCCTCGAAAACAGTTTGTTGAGTAAGAATAGTATTGCACTGTTTGTTTCACTGCTTATCTAACATTGTCATGTGACGGCCTCTTCTGAAAAATGGGCGTGGCCAACCATTCTATAAATAACCTTAGGTTTTCCCGCTTTGTTAGACAAATGTTATCGGAGAATAGGTTATATAACTGATAATCAACAAACATATTCAACATGACATTGCGTGTTGTTAGGTGGTGTAAATTTGTACGTGAGGTATTGAGAGTTTCAATAATGTTTATTTATCGAGGATTGCAATAATTTTAATTGTTGACCGATTATTTATAAACACGCCGGTAAAAGCTACAAAAAATATCAGCTTACGGAGTTCATGATAGAGAAAACAACAAATTAAAATCACACCAATTTTCAACGTTACTCCGTGGTACGGTAATCTAAATGACAGTTGAAACGGTTTGTTATAACAAAGTTACATAATGGAGTTATGAAAACTGACTTGAAACAAACTTATATAACTTAATTTCCAATGACAGCCTTTTCTGGAGTTAAGTTGTATAGCTCACTGCTGTATAACAAAGCTGACAGCAGCCTTCTTATTGACGTTTAGGCCAGCTTGTTTACTATGAAGCCTCGTGGAGAGATGTGGAAGCGCGCCTGGACCTGCCGTGGAGATAACAACAAATCGTCGAAGTCATCGGATCGAATCTTGGGAAAGACGAAGTCCATCAAAAAAGGAAAATCTAAAAGTTCGCCATGAAGAGGGTTTCACAAGAATCACAGTTAGAGAGCGCGAAAGGATTGTTTTTTTTTTTCATACAATTTCTATTTTTTTCTAAATAAATCGGGCAGAAACAAGCGTACCAAAATAGTCAGAGATACTATTCTTATTGGCTTCGTCGTTGATTGAAATTCTAATAAGAACTGTTTGTTTACATGTAAGTTGGGTAACGGTTAGACAACTGTTTTCAATCTATCTTTCCTTTTCAGTGTGCGCTTTGATTTGACAGCACAGCCGTTAACCACGCCCCCTTTTTTTCGTTGAATCTCTTGTTAGCTAGCAGAGTTTTTTTTTTTTTTTTTTTTAAATTTATATTTATTCAGTTTTTCTTTTCCATGTACATTCATTCAGTTAAAATATTATTGAGTGTCCAATCACAATCGATGACTTTTCACCTCAATTTTAAATACTAGCAACTTTCATTTATTCATGAAATATTTAGCTTTCGCTATTCAGTGATTCCAAATGTAGGAGGTCCTACATGTACAAAAGGGAAAAGGGATACCTTAAAACTAACTTATAAACTATATAAAGATCGGATCAATGCAGCTGAAGACTGCAATGATTTTTGTCGAAATGCATCAATTATCTTATTGGACATAACATCCAAAGTGTCAACTTCGGCTAATTGATGAAGTTCACTGGTGCTGAACCAGGGAGGAAGTTTCAGAATCATTTTCAGAATTTTGTTCTGAATCCTCTGAAGTTTTTTCTTCCTGGTTAAGCAACAGCTTGTCCAGATCGGCACAGCATAAAGCATGGCAGGTCTGAAAATTTGTTTATAAATTAACAGTTTATTCTTGAGACAAAGTCTAGAATTCCTGTTTATAAGTGGATACAAACATTTAATATATTTGTTACATTTAACCTGGATACTTTCAATGTGATCCTTGTAAGTAAGGTTTTTGTCAAAAGCAAGTCCAAGATATTTCACTTTATCCTCCCACTTTAAATTTACCTCATTCATCTTTATAATGTGATGACTTTTTGGTTTAAGAAAATCAGCCCTTGGTTTGTGAGGAAAAATAATAAGTTGAGTTTTTGCAGCATTTGGAGTAATTTTCCATTCTTTCAAATAAGAATTGAAAATATCCAAGCTTTTTTGTAATCTTCTTGTGATAACACGAAGGCTTCTACCTTTGGCGGAGATGCTTGTATCATCAGCAAAAAGTGATTTCTGACATCCTGGGGGCAAATCAGGCAAGTCAGAAGTAAAAATATTGTATAAAATTGGACCCAAAATGCTTCCTTGAGGGACGCCGGCACGTACAGGTAGTTGATCAGATTTGCTGTTCTGATAACATACCTGTAGAGTACGATCCGTCAAATAATTTTGAATAATTTTCACGATATAAATCGGAAAATTAAACCTTTTCAATTTTGCAATCAAACCTTTATGCCAAACACTGTCAAATGCTTTTTCTATGTCTAGAAGAGCAGCGCCAGTAGAATAGCCCTCAGATTTGTTGCTTCGAATCAAATTTGAAACTCTCAACAACTGATGAGTAGTTGAATGCCCAAGGCGAAATCCAAACTGCTCATCAGCGAAAATTGAATTTTCATTAATGTGTGTCATCATTCTATTAAGAATTATTCTTTCGAATAATTTACTAATAGATGAAAGCAAACTAATGGGCCGATAGCTTGAGGCTTCAGCAGGATTTTTATCCGGTTTCAAAATCGGAACTACTTTGGCATTTTTCCAACTACTGGGAAAGTATGCCAAATCAAAACATTTGTTGCAAATTTTGACCAAGCTACTTAAAGTTGCTTCAGGTAATTTTTTAATTAAAATGTAAAAAATGCCATCCTCACCAGGGGCTTTCATATTTTTAAATTTTTTGATAATAGATTTTATTTCATTCAGATCCGTATTAAAAACATCATCTGATGAAAACTCTTGTTCAACAATATTCTGAAATTCTATTGAAATTTGATCTTCAATAGGACTCAAAACATTTAAGTTGAAATTATGAGCACTCTCAAACTGCTGAGCAAGTTTTTGAGCTTTCTCCCCATTAGTTAATAGAATATTATCACCATCTTTTAAAGAAGGGATGGGTTTTTGAGGTTTCTTAAGAACCTTTGAAAGTTTCCAAAAAGGTTTGGAATAAGGTTTAATTTGTTCGACATCTCTTGCGAACTTTTCATTTCGCAGGAGAGTGAATCTGTGGTCAATAACCTTTTGCAAATCTTTTTGAATTCGCTTCAGTGCAGGATCACGAGAACGTTGATACTGTCTTCTGCGAACATTTTTCAGACGAATCAAAAGCTGAAGATCGTCATCAATAATGGGTGAATCAAATTTGACTTGGACTTTAGGAATAGCAATATTCCTAGCATCCAAAATTGCATTAGTTAAAGATTCCAAGGCTGAATCAATATCAGCTTTGGTTTCTAAAACAAAATCATGATTTAAATTATTCTCAATATGATGCTGATACCTGTCCCAATTAGCTTTGTGGTAATTAAACACAGAACTATTGGGTCTGGTAACTGCTTCATGAGAAAGTGAAAATGTTACTGGAAGGTGATCAGAATCAAAATCAGCATGAGTCACTAAAGGACCACAATACTGACTTTGATTTGTCAAAACCAAATCAATTGTTGATGGATTTCTAACAGAAGAAAAGCAAGTTGGCCCATTCGGATATAAAACCGAATAAAGACCAGAAGTGCAATCTCTGAATAGAATTTTACCATTGGAATTTACTTTTGAATTATTCCAAGATTGGTGTTTGGCATTAAAATCACCGATGATCAAAAATCGAGATCTATGCCGAGTAAGTTTATTCAAATCCCCTTTGAAATAATTTTTATTTTCCTCAGTGCATTGGAAAGGCAAATATGCAGCTGCAATCATAATTTTCCCAAAAGAAGTTTCAAGTTCAATGCCCAAACTTTCAATAACTTTTAACTTAAAGTCACGTAACGTGCTATAAGTCATACTACGGTGGATAACTATTGCAACTCCACCGCCATTTCGATTCATTCTGTTATTGGTTATAACTTTATAATCTGGATCACTTTTCAAATAAGTGCCAGTTTTTAAAAATGTTTCGGTTATAACAGCAACATGCACGTTATGAACTCGTAAAAAGTTGAAAAATTCATTTTCTTTCGCTTTTAAAGAGCGAGCATTAAAATTCATAATATTGATGGAATTACTTAGATCCATGATTAAACTTCAGGGTAAGAACAACATCATTCGCAAATTTTAATCCAATCTGGATAGCTTCCATCATGGATGTAGCATTACTCATTGTTTGAATCAAACCAAACAGTGAGTTTTGCAAAAAAGTCATTTTTTCAAACGTAACATCGCCGAGATCAGAAGATCCCAAAGCGTTGCCAGCAGAAAAATTTTCAAATGAAATTTGAGGTACCTGCCCAATTTGAAAATTGGTAGAGGATTTAAAATTCGTGGATGAACCCGAACCCGAAACGACGTTGGCATAAGAAATGCCATTGCTGTTACCTAACTTTTCCACGGTAGGGGTATTGTTCGAGTGAGACAGCACGAACGTTTGATTTAAAGATGCAGGTACAACCTGACTTTGAGAAAATTTCGGATTGGATTTCGGCTGATGCTTAGCACGAGAATCCAAAACCTTTTTTCTGACGGGGCAATCCCAGAAATTTGATTTGTGATTTCCACCACAATTTGCACATTTAAATTGGGTGACTTCTTTCACGGGACAATTGTCCTTGTCGTGAGAAGAATCCCCGCAAACCATGCATTTTGGAACCATGGCGCAATGATCAGTACCGTGACCGAATGCCTGGCAACGCCGGCACTGGGTCAGATTCTGGCCATTACCGCCATGTTTCTTAAAATGCTCCCACTTTACCCGTACATGGAACAAAAACTGAACTTTGTCCAAAAGTTTCAAATTGTTGATTTCATTTCTGTTGAAATGAATCAGATAAAATTGTGAAGTCAAACCAAAGCGAGAAATATTCCCGTTTGATTTTTTCTTCATTGGTATTACTTGGGATGGGGCAAAGCCAAGCAACACCTTAAGTTCGTTTTTGATCTCATCCACCGACAAGTCGTTGGAGAGACCTTTCAGGACCGCCTTGAATGGACGAGCATTCTTGGTCTCATACGTGTAGAAATTGTGTTTGTGGTTTTTCAAATAACCAACAAAAGTTTGGTGATCTTGTAAAGATTCCGTCAACAAGCGACATTCTCCTCTTCGACCAAGCTGGAACGAAACCTTCAAATTGCAAGTTTCCTTGCAATTTTTCAGTTGCGTTCGAAAGCTGGCCAAATCGGAGACGGAAGTCACAACAATTGGCGGAGCCTTTACTCGTTTCTCGACGGCAGAAGGCTCAGTACGAGGAGAAGGATCCTTGTCAACAGTTTCGGATAAAACACCGAAACTGTTTGCCAATGGAATTGGAGGATTGACCTCACTTTCAGAATCAGAATCAGACCTCGGATGAGGCTGTTTTCTTTTTCTGTTTCCGTTAGCCGATTTAGCGTTCAAACGCTTCACCGGCGTAACGACCAAATCTTCAGAAGATTTGCGTTTACCTTTGTTTTGACGCATTTTGCAAGCAAAGTTCTCTTAAAAAGATGGCTTCGTTTGTAAAATACAACAAAATTTCAGGTGGGGTTAGTCTTGAAAAGACTGTTTAGAATTTTGGAAAGTAACTCAGGTAGTCTTTAAAAAGACTGTGAATTTTTTTTGAAATAACTCTGAGCTTAGGTAGTAAAAAATACCGCAGCTCTAGTGTCCGTTCACCACGAAGGTTCGCAAGACACTGGTTAGCTAGCAGAGTGTTGTCAAATGCATTTGTTCAACTTACTCTGATAACTTGCATCTTATTCTGGCAAGTTATACAACAGAAAAAAGTGCGCTTTTTCCAATGCACAGGAGATATAGAACAAGTTGTGGTAACGAGGCCGATCGGTTATACAATCAGTTAGGAAATACGTTTATCTGACAAAGTGTGTTGCTTGGGTTGTAAGATTTGTAAGATTTGTAAGATTTGTAAGATTTGTAAGATTTGTAAGATTTGTAAGATTTTTAAAGATTTTTAAGATTTTTAAGATTTGTAAGATTTAGAAGATTTAGAAGATTTAGAAGATTTGGAAGATTTGGAAGATTTGGAAGATTTGGAATATTTGGAAGATTTGGAAGATTTGGAAGATTTGGAATATTTGGAAGATTTGGAAGATTTGGATGATTTGGAAGATTTGGAAGATTTGGAATATTTGGAAGATTTGGAAGATCTGGAAGATTTGGAATATTTGGAAGATTTGGAAGTTTTGAAGATTTGGAAAATATTGAAGCTTTGAAAGATTTGGAATTTTTGAAGATTTGGAAGATTTGTAAGATTTGTAAGATTTGGAAGTTTTGAAGATTTGGAGGATTTGAAGATTTGGAAGATTTGAAAGATTTGGAAGATTTGGAATATTTGGAAGATTTGGAAGTTTTGAAGATTTTGAAGATTTGAAAGATATGGAAAATTTGTAAAATTTGTAAGATTTGTAAGATTTGTAAGATTTGTAAGATTTGTAAGATTTGTAAGATTTGTAAGATTTGTAAGATTTGTAAGATTTGGAAGATTTGGAAGTTTTGAAGATTTGGAGGATTTGAAGATTTGGAAGATTTGAAAGATTTGGAAGATTTGGAATATTTGGAAGATTTGGAAGTTTTGAAGATTTTGAAGATTTGAAAGATATGGAAAATTTGTAAAATTTGTAAGATTTGTAAGATTTGTAAGATTTGTAAGATTTGTAAGATTTGTAAGATTTGTAAGATTTGTAAGATTTGTAAGATTTGTAAGATTTGTAAGATTTGTAAGATTTGTAAGATTTGTAAGATTTGCAAGATTTGTAAGATTTGTGAGATTTAGAAGATTTAGAAGATTTGGAAGATTTGGAAGATTTGGAATATATGGAAGATTTGGAAGATTTGGACTATTTGGAAGATTTGGAAGATCTGGAAGATTTGGAATATTTGGAAGATTTGGAAGTTTTGAAGATTTGGAAAATATTGAAGCTTTGAAAGATTTGGAAGTTTTGAAGATTTGGAAGATTTGTAAGATTTGGAAGTTTTGTAAGATTTGGAAGATTTGGAAGATTTGGAAGTTTTGAAGATTTGGAAGATTTGAAGATTTGGAAGATTTGAAAGATTTGGAAGTTTTGAAGATTTAGAAGATTTAGAAGATTTGGAAGATTTGTAAAATTTGTAAGATTTGGAAGATTTGTAAAATTTGTAAGATTTGTAAGATTTGGAAGATTTGTAAGATTTGTAAGATTTGTAAGATTTGTAAGATTTGTAAGATTTGTAAGTTTTGTAAGATTTGTAAGATTTGTAAGATTTGTAAGATTTGTAAGATTTGTAAGATTTGTAAGATTTGTAAGATTTGTAAGATTTGTAAGATTTGTAAGATTTGTAAGATTTGTAAGATTTGTAAGATTTGTAAGATTTGTAAGATTTGTAAGATTTGTAAGATTTGTAAGATTTGTAAGATTTGTAAGATTTGTAAGATTTGTAAGATTTGTAAGATTTGTAAGATTTGTAAGATTTGTAAGATTTGTAAGATTTGTAAGATTTAGAAGATTTGGAAGATTTAGAAGATTTAGAAGATTTAGAAGATTTAGAAGATTTAGAAGATTTAGAAGATTTAGAAGATTTAGAAGATTTAGAAGATTTAGAAGATTTAGAAGATTTAGAAGATTTAGAAGATTTAGAAGATTTGGAAGATTTGAAAGATTTTGAGGATTTGGAAGATTTGGATGATTTGGAAGATTTAAAGATTTGGAGGATTTGGAAGATTTGAAAGATTTGGAAGATTTGGAAGTTTTGAAGATCTGAAGGATTTTGAAAATTTTGAAGATTTGGAAGATTTGAAAGATTTGAAGGATTTGAAAGATTTGGAAGGTTTGGAAGATTTGAAAGTTTTGAAAGATTTGGAAGTTTTGAAGATTTGGAAGATTTGAAAGATTTGGAAGATTTGAAAGATTTGGAAGATTTGGAAGTATTGAAGATTTAAAGGATTTTGAAAATTTTGAAAATTTTGAAAATTTTGAAAATTTGAAAGATTTGGAAGATTTTTAATATTTGGAAGATTTGAAAGATTTGGAAGATTTGGAAGTTTTGAAGATTTGGAAGATTTTGAAAATCTTGAAAATTTTAAAGATTTGGAAGATTTGGATGATTTGTAAATTTTGATTATTTGGAAGATATTGGAGATTTGAAATATTTTTAATGTTTGGAAAAAAATTTAGATTTGGAAGATTTGAAAGATTTTGAAGATTTGGGAGTTTTGAAGATTTTGAAGATTTGGAACAGTTTTGATATTTGGAAGGAGATTTGGAAAATCTGACAGATTTAAAGATTTAAGGATTTGATAATTTGAAAGTTTGAAGATTTAACTATTTTGCGATTTAAGAAATTATGATTTTGAGATATCAAAAAGAATGATATAACTCCATGAATTTCATTATTCTCATAAAAAAATACTATGCCCTATATTGTTGAATGTTCAAATTGAGCTCCTACTTTGATCGAACGTTAATCTTTGAAATAGTAATTCAGTCATTCATAGGTTAACAAAATTATTACGCTTGTTTTTTTCATGATTGAAAATTAAATTATTGAAAATTAACTGTATTGTTTAAAAATGTGAAAGAATATAGCATCTTGATTTTTTTTTCTTTCGGAAATATTCGAGCATAAACATGACACATATCTGCATTCAAATGCCCTTTCTCAGTCAAACTGGCCAAATTCCAAGTAGAACTACTTTTGCCAAAAACATCCCCGGGATTATCCAACTTGCATTTTCTCAACATTTTCACGTCACCATTACGTTTCTCCCGGTTCTGCAACGTCAAACTATTCGCAAATCCCTACACCGTTACTCCTCTAATTCAAACCTTCCGAACCGGTTATGTCTCAGCATGGCAACACAGAAACTCCCGGCTCTCAATTCGGCGGATTCTGCGCACTGCTTCGAACCGGTTGGAGCCGATCCCGGTGCGCAGACTCGGTCCGTTCCGAAGCTAAATCCGTCCGGCTGTGACGACGGCCATTTCGCGGGGGACCTGCCAGTCATTCGCCAGCACTCGTTGAAGCCGGTCCAGAGAGAGCCGGACTCTGTATCTAAGGACAGTTTGAAGGACTTTGCAACGTGGTCAAGTTTTTTTTACGTTCTTTCTCAGTGAGTAATTTTTATTTTGTGGAAAAAAGGACGGTGAGTCGTCATTTGTTTTTTTGTTGTTTGTTTTTTTGAGATGTGGTGGAATTTGACCCGTTTTTGGTCTGGGATGTGAAAGGGGCAGGGTCGGAAGTTCATTAGTCATTTAGGCTGGGGTTCAGAGGGGAGGGAAGAGGGGCAAGTAGTTTTTCAATGGACGTCGATTGGCGCCGCACAATTTTCCCTGGCAAGGCCGAATTCAACGTGGTGAAATCGCGTGCTAGAAAGAGGTGTTTCAATTTTCCCATAAGTGTCATCTTTTTTATTGGTCTACGTAGAACCGTAGATGGTAATTAGAGCGGTACACTCAGTAACATGAAAAGTGCCAATCTGATTCTACGTCACATAAATATTGATATCTTTCAAACCTGAAAACTTTTAACAAACAATAGGATAAATATTACAAATTGTACCAAAAAATGAAAAAAAAAATTTTTCGAAGAATTATGTTTTGGATAAACCTGAGTGTACCTAGGGTAGAAATAAATATATCTTCTCACTGCATGCCAAGTTTACATTCATTCCTCAAGTATCGTTGCTTCTGTTCAGTCGTATAATTCTCAAGTGCTTCAGTAGCTCTCTGGACAATTCTCCAACACCAACTTAGTGAATCAACTCGGCTTGACCTTCTATCTCTTCTTTGTCATCAATTCCAAAGCATTTTCCCGACTTGCCAGCACCATGGTTAAGCAAGGCCCACGCCCACTGGTCATCTGTGGCCCATCGGGATCCGGAAAGAGCACCCTGCTGAAGAAGCTCTTCAAGGAGTTCCCGGACACGTTCGGATTCAGTGTGTCGCACACGACGCGGAAACCCCGGCCGGGTGAGGAAAACGCAGTCCACTACCACTTTGTGTCCGTCGAGGAAATGCAGGCCGCCATCGAGAACGGGGAGTTCATCGAAACGGCCGTGTTCAGCGGGAACATGTACGGAACGAGGTAAGATCGAGCGATCTACATCAATTTGATATATTTCTAAACATTCATATTTTTTTTTCTAAACCAACAGCAAACAAGCGGTGGAAAACGTGCAACACCAGGGCAAGGTGTGCGTGCTGGACATCGAGATCGAGGGGGTGAAGCAGGTGCGCAACTCGGACCGGCTGAACCCGCTGCTGGTGTTCATCAACCCGCCGTCGGTGGCCGAGCTGGAGCGGCGGTTAAGGGGCCGCCAGACGGAAACCGAGGAGAGCCTGCAGAAGCGGCTCAACACGGCGCGTGTCGAGATTGAGTATGGTAAGTCGTGGTTTGGGTTGGTTTTATTCAACTGATTTCTTTTTGATGTGGAAACGATTGAAAAGTGATTGATTTGCTACCAAGTTAACCATATATCATGGTAATATTACATCAAGTTTGCAGATTTCGTGTCAGATTTGTAATATTTCCTCTAAAAATGTGTAAATTTACATCTCTACATCAATTTTAAACATTGTTCTAGAGCGTCCGTAACACGTTTCGTAGGAAAATGTACTTAAGGGTACACAGCAGCCAAGGAAGTTGTTGTCTTCTTATTCTAAAATTGTTGAACTTACGGACCCTATCCTGAAATAACTTTTTTATCAAAATTTACAAATTTGGATGTAAATCTTTTTGGAAATATGTAGTAGCTTAGGGGATGAATAAAAAAATATATCGATAGTTCCCGTAGTTTTGAAGATACTAAAATACCTGTAACAAAAATCTGGGTGCTAAAGCTGTGGTTTATGTGCTCCGTTTACTAAAATCAGTCGTTAAATAAAGTTAAATGTTTTGGAAAACTTTTTTTATAAACAAAAACATTCTCTTGCACGATGATAATTGCATAAACCAAGAAAAACTCAAAAATATTAACTCATACAGTTTTTCCCGGGATATAATCAAAATCTCCGGAAAATTGGACAGTCTACATTTTTCACATAAAAACAGATAAATAGACCTATTTTGAAATTCCGTGGATGAACAATTCAAGTTACAAAAATAATAAGTGCTGTAAAATAAAACATCTTTAAAAACAAAATATTCTGAGTGAAAATTGGTCCGAGTGACCAAGCCAAATTTAATTTTTTTTTAATTTTTAGTTATTAAAAAATATTCGTTGACATGATGTAGGTAACTGGAAAATCTGTTTAAATTTGGAGTTTTTGTCAGATTTAATAAGATTGACTATTCATCATGAATCTAACATAATTAAATTATTTAAATAGCTCTTAATTTTTTCGAAGTTAAATAGGTAGATGATTTTTTACTTGGACAGAAGTTATGTTCAACTGCCTGAAATTAAAATTGTAATAAAATGTTTATTTTTTAAGGAAACGTAGGTATTTTCAATATGTATGAATGGCTTTTAATTTTTTTTGATTAATTGCTTTGTAGGATATTCATGAATTATTGATTGAATAAATTGAATGAGTGCCTTAATTTTCACAGTCTTGTTAAAAACATTTCTATGTTATCTTTGCTTTAGTGAACATATTTGCTGATTCAACTTATTATTTGAATTTTGTTTTATCTTTTTTAATCATAAATATTTAAAATATTTTTATGCAAAGCAGATATTTTCAGGATTGATTGAAAAAAAGACAAAAGAGAAAAAAATTGATTCGCAGAATTGTTTTTAGCTTAAAAGAAAAGTTGATCTTTTTAAAGAACTTGAATGCATTTGATGAAATGAGGAAGCAAGGATGCCATACATAAATTTTCAGTTTTTAGAATAATTTAATTTGATTTCCTGGGTTGCCATATTGCTAGAAAAAACTATTATAAATTGAAAGCCAATTTATCTTGTAAATATGAAAACCCTTGTACATTTTTTTCAACTTGAAATTGTAAAGAAATTGAGTATATTTTCCTAAATTGCTAAAATTCTGTTAATTTAAACTAATTTCAAATATTATATAAAATAGTGAAATAAAGATTCACAACATTATTAACTTGATATTTTTGACTTAAACTTTTAAAATATTTTCAGTAATTTTTATTTTATTTATTTAGGCCGTAACAAATATTTTTTGAAGTTGATGTCCTTCGACTCAGTTCAAAGTCGAGGGGGAGCAAAAAAAAGTTTAAAATTTGAAATTACAAGGCATGGTCACGGTGTGTTTTTCAGAACAAACTAATGATAAAAAATGCGGTATGTCTGATATTTGGCACCGTGAAATAAGGGCTCTTTCTCGACAATTGCGGGGTTTACCGAAATATTTTGTCGGGGGGTCTAGAGCAATTTTTTATTTGTTGATTATTTTTCGATTTTATGAGATATTTGTTCAAAAAAATCACAAAAAATCGGTGCATTCATGTTGATTTCACTCAAATTTCTTATGAACATACCTTGGGGACTCTAACCAACTATATTTGACCCATATTTGACCTCCACAAAAAAAAAATCGAACCAAATTTCCCAGATTTCTAGCTTTCTTTGAAATTACCCCAAAATCCAAGCTGGAAACCCCGATACGACCGAAAGTAAATCTTTTCTTTGTAAAATTACAACAACACATTGCCCGGATACAAATTTGAGCATTAAACAATGCAAAACATCGATTATTTATTTAAAAAGCTGTAATAAACAATAGTTTCCGAAAATTATTTTTTCAATCCTCTGCCACATCACACTATTACATTTTAAAACATGTTAGAATCAATCACATTGTAGAGGACAGTTTTCTGAACAAGTTCCATAAAAAAGTATCAGTTTTGGTTTAATATAAGCAGAGATATGCCCAATTTCCTGGAATAAATAGTGCCTTTCTCTAATATTTCTTAATTTAACTACCTTTCACACTTCAATTTCACATTTCAATGAAAAAACTATTTTAAAATGCCTTTTTTCATCTGCCCAGTTGTTTTGCAAACATTAGTTTTCAAATATCTAAGTATTGACGAATTTTTTTTTGTAAAAAGACAATTTACTGGTGTAAAGATTGTCTCACAATTGCATAGTTATATGATTTTTCAAATATTTAGAATTGCATTTACAGATATGTAAATTCATATAGTTTACATAAAGCTTTTCTTATTTTTTCTTGATTACAACTGTTTTGTTGTTTGATTTCTGCCTTTTTTTAATTTACATTGCTACTTTGAATAAACTGTTTTGCAAACTGCAAAGTTTAAGGATCATTTAGACGTCCATACAAATGACAGGAAAAATTAATCGTCCTGATTGGCTGAGTTATGCCCGAGAACCAGCGAGATGAAGTTACCGTTCCATTTTTTGTAATATTATATAAATTGAAGATATGTTATTAAGTAAAATGATTTTTGTTTTTGATTGCCGATGTAATAAATCAATCGGAATATACGCAATACTATTGGAAATCATGATTTTTTTGTTTTTGTTTTCCAGGCACCACCACGGGCAACTTCGACGTCGTCATCCACAACAACAACCTGAAGCAGGCGTACGCCGACCTGCGGGACTTTATCGTGCGCGAGCTCGAGACCCAGCAGGGCCAAGGTATCAACGTTAGCCTGAACCGCGTGCCGCTTGCCGACGACTAAAAGCGTGTGTGTTTTGAGTGCATCTACTGTGACTCGCCGGAGCTGCGGGACGCCCAGGGCCTCATAACGCCCTCGGATCCGTTCTATCCGTGCGAGTTCACGTAGCCGTTTCCGCAACTAACCATCCCCCAAGTGTTGTTTTGGAAGTTTTTTATTTTTTTGGTTTTGATTTTTGCATCTTGATCGCATTTAAGCCCCCCCCATTTTCCCCCCGAATCTTAGTGTTGCGTCATTCCAATCTCTCTTACAAAACAAGAATACAGTTCAAACCTTTTTATCGTTACAAAATAAACAAAACACTGATCGTGGTGCTAATGAAACTAGTTCCGGACTGTCCGACACGCAATGCCAATGATCCCACTTACTTACACAGAAAGATACAGGACAGGACTAACCACCCTCACAAGTATGCGAAATATTAGGTGTTATATGAAATTGGAACCGGTTTAGTCGACACCCTCTTAGGACCTAAGTGTTAGTGAATATATATAACTCTGTTGCGTTAGAAAGAATAATAACACTTTAACTCGTAAGATTTACCATAGATATTACACAAAACAACAGAAACGCAGATGTATTGGATGTTTACCGGTAGATCACGTAAACGTTATAGATAGACTACAACAACTCGGTTTCTTCGCAATCGTTACATTCCACTTTTCGAATTGTGTGCTTTTACTTTAAACTTTCCATTAAACAGTCGTAACTTCTTCCGTTTTTTTTTCTTTGTGAAACAACACTCCATTACCATGCTGCCGCAGGCAGCCCCACCCAGTGGGTAATAATAGTGTAATGAGCAAATTTTCCCCTCCCCCTCCCGCCTCCAAGCTGACCAGTTATTAATAGCATTGCTCGCGTACTAATTCAAGCAACTCTTCTCCTCGTAATACTTCACCTCCTCAGCCCGACTACTTGAAGAATGATGGATTTTAAAAACCGAAGTGATGCTCCAAATTGAAATCGCACGTCATTCTTCGAATTGCATGATTTCCGGATCACCTGCTGTAACATCGAGCGCTGTCCGTAATACAGACCGGGTTTCCTGAAATGTTGTGTGTTCGAGATGTTTGTTTTGATCGACTAATTAATTGTACACCTGAGTGCTGCCTGATCCACTTCATAACACCCACCACCACCGTCCGACGCCAAGGACGCCCTGAACGGTGGTTGTGGAGTTCTCTAGGAAATCGCAAATCGAAGATTTTGAGCATATTTGTGTTACTTAGTTACTTTTTCAAAAGGTTATGTGTACATAGGAAATTCATAGCGCATTGGTTGTTTTGAGAAAGTCATCTAGATTTGAAGTCTGTTTAAGAGAATTTGTGAAAAATGTTAAATCTTTGAACATAACTGACTTTTAGGTCCCTTATTGGTTCACGATTGCTAGTACCAATGAATGTTTTTTTTTATTTGTGTTATTTTTCTTTCTTGGTTAGGACAGGTAACAACATCGTTGATTGATGTCTAAGAGTATTTCTAATAGTTTTAGAACTTAGATATGATTTTTAATTTAAAAAAACCTTCTGAAATTTCGAGAAGGTTGACCTTTTTGATGATTGATCAATTGTTGAAAACATTCTTCCTAATATTTGAATAGCTTGGACTTCGGATATTCGAGTGCAGAGGCAAAAGTGAGAAGATTACAGTCGACTTTCTTTTTGTTATGAAACTTTTTGGTTATGTTGTTGTTACACTTTTCGTGAAATTATGTGTTTTGCGAGTTGTTATTCTTATGCCAAACGTTGAGCGGTCAAAAGAGTACTTTTTTAATTTTCCGCGTGAAGAATTGCGTCAGCGAAAGGTGGAATTTTGTGAATCAATAGAGCTAAAAAAATCAGTTGTTTTACAATATTGGTAACAAATGATCGGGATTTTTTCATACATTTCGAAAGAAATAATATTTTTTTTTCTGAAATACTCAACATTTCCGTTTTTTACAATAATGGTATCAAATGATCGGGATTTTTTATATCTTACGATAGTTATTTTTTTTTTGTAAAATACTTAATTTTATTTTACAAAACTGCGTATTTTAGAAATAATACTCAAAATTTCCGTTTTTTTACAATATTGGTATCAAATGATTGGTATTTTTTCATAAATTTAAAAGTGATAATACAGTTTTTATAATACTTAAAAAATTTCACAAAATTTCACATTTTCGACAAAATACTAAAAATTTCAGTTTTCACAATATAAGTATCAAATGATTGGAAATTTCGATAAAAATTATATATTTTTACTTCTAATAATTTTCACAAAACCTAGTCTTTTCTATAAAATACGTAGTTTTGAAAAGAATATTTAAAACATATTGAGCCGTTGCAAATATTTTTCAAAGAATATGTCTCCCCCCTCCCCTTAAGTGATCCGAAAAATCATGGAGCAAACAAAATATTTTTTCAAAAAATTTGAAAATTTCAATGGAAACAGAGGTCTTATCAACTGAAAACAATCTGAAATGCATTTTCTTGCATATTTAGAAAATGCATACATACATACAAAATTCTCGATCATTTGATACCTTTATTGTAAAAACTAAAAGTTTGAATATTTTTTTCAAAAATACGTAGTTTTGTAAAAATTTTGATTATTTTCAAAACAATCGAAATGTATGAAAAATGTCAATCATTTGATAAACTCATTTAGTGTTTTTTTTTTTATACGTGAATTATGAAAATTTTGAGAACTCTAAAAAAAAAAAATTTATACAAAATTTCCGATCATTCCGATACACAAATAGAAAAAACTTAATTTTTAGTATTTTTTTCGAAAGTACGTAGTTTTGTGAAAAATTTGAGTGTTAAAAAAATAATTCCATCGAAATATATGAAAAAATTCCGATCTTTTGATATCCATTTTGTAAAAAACTGGAATTTCAAGTATTTTTTTTTCGAAAATAGGCAGTTTTGTAATTTTTTTGAGTAATTCCAAATAGTGTTATAACTTTCGAAATTGATGAAAAATCCCGATCATTTGATATCCATATTGTAAAAAACTATTTTTTTTTGTATTTTTCCGAAGATACATAATTTTGTGGAAATTTTGAGTGTTTGAAAAAATTACAACATTTGAAATGTACAAAAAAATCAAGATCATTTGATACTTATATTGCAATAACAATAATTTTGATTTTTTTTCGACGGAAAAATTGCAGATGCCGTGTTACGCTCCAAACATTTTTTTTGAAAATTTGTATGGAAATTTTGTTACGTGGGGAGGGGAGGGAGTCTAAAAATTCAAATTTTTGCGTTATAAAAGAACGCTCCTTTAGTTCTGTTTTTCAGTTATGCAAGCCTCGGTTTTGCATGACTGTATTAAAGAATTTTGAAACAATGACAAAAAAAAATTGTTCAAAAAACGAACAAAAACTAAACAAATATCAAGTCGATTTGCGTTTTCCAGAGAGAAAAAAAGCTCAGTACATCAATTGCTTCAATTGCGCGCACTTTGCAATCCATACCCGAGCATTACCGGTCAGTTTGGTCTTTGCACCTTTATTTATGTTTCGTTTTTCTTTCTTTCTTTTTTCCATCTTTTCTTTTCTCCTCTCTCAACCCAATTATTAAATGGACGCGTTTATCGACGCTTTGGCTCGTTTTTCTTTTCTTTTTCTGGTTTCTTTATTATTTCTCAACGACTACCGCAACAACAACATCGACGACGACATCAGATAACTTTTTCATATCTTCGATAATCACAGGATACAAAGAGTTATGAAGAGTTTCAAGTTTTCGCCGTGCTCGTGCTTCGCGCGCCCGGGCCTCTTACGAGGGATCTTACCCCTCTGTAATTTACGCCAAACTATTGCTTTTTGTGTAAGGAATAAAAAAACACGCGCTCATATTGTCTCACACCCCCCACCCAAAACCCCACAAAATATCCCAACAACAACAACAACACTTGGCACTCAAAACACGAACTGATAGTAAATCAATCAACCTTTACCTGTCATTTTCCCTTTTTGCTACTCCTTACTATAATTGAGAAGAAGAAATTATTGCTTCCCACAGCTCCTACTCCTCTCTGCCCCATCACATGACCTCATCGAAGGTGCTAATCAAGAGTTTAGTGTGATGGGCACTTGAAGGTCCTCAAACATTACGGTTCTACCCCTTTTATTTCCCAAATACACTCACTCTTATTTTCCAAAAAAAAACGTGTTCAGTTCGTGTCACGCAACAGAAGCTTTTAATTCCAGTTTGGATAGAAATCAACTTTAGTGTGCAAGCAGCTAGGTTAGGTACTACTAGAAAGAAAAAAAAACAAGTAAATAAACCACCAACTAAACATAATACACTATCAGTCAAGAATGAATACTGAAAACATAAAATTTAAACAAGAAAAAGAAGTGCAGAAGGCAGTA
The DNA here is from genome assembly GCF_016801865.2 of Culex pipiens pallens. Taxonomy (NCBI): domain Eukaryota; kingdom Metazoa; phylum Arthropoda; class Insecta; order Diptera; family Culicidae; genus Culex; species Culex pipiens. The sequence continues at coordinate 166,200,854 of NC_068938.1, forward strand.
GTGTTTTAAGAGTATTACGACACCAAAAAAATGTGCGAGCGTAGAAAAGAAGGTCTCGTATTATTTACCTGTCAATTTGTGTCTCAATAAGGCGTTAGCTTTTCGTTTTTGAGGAACCATTTTTATATATTTTTTTTCCTGAGCAAACCAGCAATTTTGTACCACTATTATTAAGTATATCGTTTACCATAAAACAGAAGAAAAAACAAAACGTAGTTGATTGAAAGGAAAGCAAGAAAGAGAGAGAGAGGATTATATACAATTGAATGTAATTTTAAGTGTTTCTAGATTCTAGGCTCTTTACTGTCATTCGGGAAAAGCAAATAAACATTGAAATTTAAAGCAAATAAAACAAAAAACTGCTGCTTTATTACTGTTTGATGGATGACTGGAAAGATATAATGTAGCAAAAACAAAATATTTGCTAATAGTAGCTAGCATCATGAGAATGGTGTTTGGGCTTCAACCAGGGTGGTGATATCACAAAGATCCCTTTAATCATTAACAATTCAGATTTCTACTGATACTTAAATTTTTGAACATTGTGGAGGCTCAGCAGTATAAATTCACTCTAATTCTGCAAAAAAAAATGGTAACCATTTGAACCCCCCTGAAATTTTAAGAAAGTCAAATCCTAATTTTTGTTGATCAAGCATTTTTTTAAAATTGTTCACAACACCGGTTGAAAATTTCTCCAAATCTGATTTTAAGTACAAGCAGGGGCAAAGCTGGGCCAAATGTAAACAATTTTTTATTTTTCTAAATAGTCCACGTTTAGAAAGCTTGTAAAAATTACCAAAATGAAAAGGAGAATGGGCAGATTTGGTCCAAGGATGTACACGAACGGGAGCAACTTTATTCGAAAGATCTCGCCGAGACATGAAAAAAAGTCTTCTGGACGAACTCTCTAAACCCCGGGGTTCAAAAGTTACATGTTGTTGAAGTTTGAGTATTTTGGGTTTACATGTACAAAAAATCGTATTTTTGCTATTTCTAAAATCACTCATAAAATCCTTATTTTATTATGGATTTCGATAATCTTGACTTCCTTCGACGCGTATCAGCAAAAACTATAAGTTCTGATATGTTTTAGCATGATTGAAACATGACTTCTCTTGTCTTTATCCGTTTGAACCTTTTGTGCAAGAGGTTTACCATAGAAACAAGTCGAAACTTGAAGATTTTGAAAACTGATCCTACCCAGACTGCTTCAGCGAGTATGGAAGGCTACAGTGCATTGTTGTACCAACTTATTGAGATGTTCTGGGTCATCCAAGAACTCCTTGGAGTTAAGACCGGTGAGACTACTGCCGTAACAAGCAAGAGGTCAGCGGTTTTTGACCGCTGATCATACCCGCATAGCATCAGTGAGTATGGTAGACTACTTTGTTAATGTTTTGAAATGTCCTGGGTTATCCTAGGACTCACTGAAGTTAAGAGCTGTGGGTCTGCCTCCGTAACAAACACGGGGTCAGTGATTTTTTACCACTGATTATAACCGCATAGCTTCAGTGAGTATGGTAGACTACTTTGTTAATATTTTGAAATGTCCAGGATCATCCTAGGACTCCCTGTAGTTAAGATCTGTGGGTCTACTACCGTAACTAGCAAGATGTTGACCGGTATTGCCCACGGGTCATACCCGCATAGCTTCAGAGTAGGTTAGACTACTTTGTAAATGACTTGGGCTGTCTTGGATCACCAAAGGACTCCCTGGAGTTATGATCTGTGGCAGTTAACTCCAGTGAGTCCTGGGATGACCCAATACATCTCAACACATTTAAAAAGCAGTCTACCATACTAACTGAAGCTATGCGGTTATGATCAGTGGTAAAAAATCACTGACCTCTTGCTTGTTACGGCGGTAGACCCACCGGTCTTAACTCCAAGGAGTTCTTGGATGACCCAGAACATCTCAATAAGTTGTTATAACAATGCACTGTAGCCTTCCATACTCGCTGAAGCAGTCTGGGTAGGATCAGTTTTCAAAATCTTCAAGTTTCGACTTGTTTCTATGGTAAACCTCTTGCACAAAAGGTTCAAACGGATAAAGACAAGAGAAGTCATGTTTCAATCATGCTAAAACATATCAGAACTTATAGTTTTTGCTGATACGCGTCGAAGGAAGTCAAGATTATCGAAATCCATAATAAAATAAGGATTTTATGAGTGATTTTAGAAATAGCAAAAATACGATTTTTTGTACATGTAAACCCAAAATACTCAAACTTCAACAACATGTAACTTTTGAACCCCGGGGTTTAGAGAGTTCGTCCAGAAGACTTTTTTTCATGTCTCGGCGAGATCTTTCGAATAAAGTTTCTCCCGTTCGTGTACATTCTTGGACCAGCTCCCATACAAATTTGCCCATTCTCCTTTGGTAAAACTAAAAACTTTATTAAATTATTTGAACTTTAAACAAGATCTTTTAATAAAAATGTTTAATTGTTACAGATTATACCAGTTGTTCGCAACAAATGCATTTTGCAGAAAATCGAACGAAACATTTCATTAGGGCACAAAACCAAAATCCGCGATTCGAGAAAATCGCTGGCAATAAGTGGACAACTTTTTTTAATTCCTATTTAAAAGAAGCATGACTGAGTGTATTTTTACTGATCATACGATAAAACCCTGCTTGAATATTTCTTATTGTTATGTTGATTTTCGCAATAAAACTCATAATTTTAAAGAATCTCGTTATTATCTCGTTATTTATGCCCTTTAAATTTCCAACTGTTGTTCATAATTGGCCCTTTATAAATGCAATTTCGAAGAAAGCTGAAAGGGCACTAAAGCGCTGTTTTGTATTATGTTTACGGGTCATTTCATTTAGTAAGAAATAATGATGAGTGCTAATTTTGATAATTGGTGAAGTTTTGTGTTAGAATGGTGTAGATAAGGTATGTGAAACCTTAAAATTCTTCAAAAGTGTTCAGAACAGCAGCCGCGGGAGCAAATATAATTGTGTAGTTCGACGAAGTTTTTTTTTTTTTAACAGGAATCCTTGGTGAAAAGTAAACCAAACTTTGTTTTGAAGTGAATTAGTGTTAAGGATGTATGAAAAGTTCACTTTATTACACAAAAAGCTCCTCAACTACGAAAAAGAAAAAGGGCACATCTGAACTTTTTTTTTGGTTTGAGTGAACATTGTTATGTGCCCTTTTCATTATTTCAATAGAAAATTGTTGCTATCAATCTAATTCTTGAAGGGCATGTAGGGAGTGTACTAATAAATGGAATAGTGGAATAATCCCGAATGTTTACGTAATAGTTTTGTGCCCTGATGAAATGTTTGGCTCAAAATCTTGAAAATAAAAAAAACCAACCATTTTTTTACGGGAAAAGAACAAAATCTTTTAATATATGTCAAAGCGTGACTAATTTACGTATTTTATTCAATGGTTTGGCCATTTTTTTTTTGGAGAATTGATGTTTTCTGAATTTTACTACACAGATAAAACAAATCAAACACAAATAGCATTGAAACTTACTCAACGCATTAGGCAATCGTCGTACAGAAAATAAGAAAATATAACTTTAAAAAAAGTAATCATCTTCCTGTTGGTGCTCTGGTGCATCTTGTATTTTGTTTTTGTTTTTTTTTTCATATTTTTTTACAAATACTATTTGAAACCCAAAAGAATAAGCAGAATAATTGAATAAAAAAATCTTAATGCATAGTTTACAAATGTTTTCAATCAGTTTTCAATGAGCAATTCCAGCTCAAATCAGGAATTTTCTGGTTCTTTTGTACCCGACCCTCTCCGATTTCAATGAAACTTTTTAGACATGCTATCCTAAGTCTATAAAAGTAATTTTTGCGTATATGGAGCCAAATGTACTCGAAAGTAACATTAGAGAATGGCGTAAGTTATTTGAATATTTTTGTAATTTACAAATTTCTGTATCTCGAAGCCGATGCTTCGTATCAAAAAGTGGTCAAAGACAAACTTGTAGGAAATAGGACGGGCTTTTTGAACAAAATATACTGAAATAAAAATACAAGCCGCTTCTATGAGATTTTTAAATATTTAAGTTTAAAAGTTATATTTTAAGATGACGTCACAATTTTTTTTTCGTTCAAAATTTTTAAGGAAATAGCCTAAGATGTTACAAAAAAGACTCATAAAAAATACAGAATGGTATGTCTCTCCTTAAAAAAATACAAAAATCATTTTCTAAAACTGTTTTTTGAAAAGTATAGACCACTTCAACGTCAAAATTTTCAAAAACCGATAGTGAGAATCGATTCTTCGACAATTTTACATAAAAGTCTCCATATTGACCGTTGTTCTAGAAATTTCAATTTTTAAGATTTGTTTTTAATCTTTTAGATAGCACAATTCACTAAACGATAATCATTTCAAATTTCTAATAATCGAAAAATATTCAAGCTAGCATAAAAAAACCAAAAAAAATGTGCAGGAAAATGTTTTGTTTAGAGTTTATAAGACCTTTATAAAATCAAATCAAATTATTCGCTCTACAGCATTGCCTTGGCGTTCTCGATTGCGAGATTCCTACTCGAAACTAGGTGTTCGAAGGCTTGATTGTTGAGGCAATTGCAAACCTCTTTTTACACCTTAGCTTCCATCCACCCCGGGATTCGAACTGACGACCTTTGGATTGTTAGTCCAACTGCCTACCAGCGACTCCACCGAGGTAGGACCCAGGGAGACGACTCCTACACCTGAACTGAGCTAACGACCTAACCTTTTTTAGGTTAGTCCGGGACCAACATTTACTTCCCGTCCGACGGAAGGCGTGATCAGACAAATCTCGTGTCGAAAAATGCCACCGGGACCGTCTGGGATCGAACCCAGGCCGACTGGGTGAGAGGCAATCACGCTTACCCCTACACCACGGTCCCGGCTCAAGACCTTTATAAGTATAAGTCAAAAAAATCTATCTTTTTTCACAGTTTTCTACTGCTGAAATTACAAAAAGCCTTAGAATTCATCAACATATCATTTTCATATTCTTTCATCCTTTTTCTAACTGTGATCATGAAAATCCAAATTATTATAGATTCAAATAAGGCCATTGCAAATATTTTTCCAAAAAATAAAGGGGAAAAGAAATCAAAAAACTTCAAAATTTCAATGGAAATAGAGGTACAATCAGCTGAAACACTTAAAAAGCCTTTTCCTGCGTTGATAATCATTTTTTGGCATGTCTGAGACTGCTTAGAAATATTTTGAATTTTTCAAAAAACTCCGACGAACAGTACTGCAAAAATTTTGTTTTTCGCGAAAAAATCGCATTTAAATATTTTTCTGTTTGTTGTTTTTCAAAACATTTGATTTCATTTTTAAAACAGAAATAAATTAATAAGTTGTACAACTATTTTTTTTAAATTAAAATGCATTTAAAAGTAGTCTTTAAATACATAAAATTTTGAAAGAAATCTAAATTAAGCTTCTGTGAAAAATTGAGTTGATTTTGAGTTGAGAGTTTAGAAATGGAGTTGATAATTATATGTTTATCCTTATACTGATCGTTTTGTTCTAGATAACTGACGTGTTTTACAAATAGCATACACTTTGGGCGCATTATTCTCCTTTCGGGTTAATGGATTTCGGAATCATTTATTCAAAACTACAGCAATCTGTGTTAAAACTCGTTTAATTCTGGTTAAAACCAATTCTTTTTCGTTTTACATCGAAAAATCACCTTTATCTGTACGCAGAGCAGCAACAAATTTTGTCATAGAACTCGTAATACCTAAGCGCGCTTAAGAGCGGGAAAGGAGAGCGTTGAACACACACACGTACACACTTACACACAGACTAACTGAACAATCTCAACGTATTGCTTAAAACAGCTATTTTCGTTTTTGTTTTTTTGCTTTAGTGGTGCATATAGAAATCACGAAATGCTAAATACAAAAGCTTTGAAATTTTCTTCGCGACCTACCCTCACGCGGTTTCCATTCAAACAAATCACATCCAAGTTCGCGTACTCGTTTCCACACACTCATATTAAGGGAGCAATAAATCAAGCGTTTTTATCTTTTACGTCCTAGCGTTTTCTTATGGTGATGCACCGTTTAGCCGTACCTCCGCTTGGGGAGCTGCATTCCGGAGCTGCTGCCCGCCTTGTGGCAAAAGTGTCGCATCGTGGAATTCCAGCGGCCCTCGTGGCACTCGAAAACGGACGCCGACCGCAGATGGGGCGGGATCTCGAAGTGGTCGTTGCACTTGATCCGACAGACGGTCCCCGTCGGAACGTACAGGTCGTTGCCGGAGGTGGGTTTAATTTCGCACGCAAACCGGCCGTTGTTTGGGGGGATCTGGTAGGTGCAGTCAGAACCGAGCTGGGTGTCGGTGTCGTACGCGTAGTCGTCGGAAACCTCTGTGGAGTGGGAGAAGATTAATAAATTAAATATTGAGTCTGTTGAAGGTTAACTCCTACCATTATAGCTGCAGTACGGTTCGTCACCCTCCCAGGTCTGCTCCTCGCTACACTCTACAAACGCCCCTGGCGCGCTCAAATACCCCCCATTTCTGCAGTGAAACGTGCACTTCGATCCCCAGATCTGCCCCAAATCGCACGCCACCTTCAGATCCTTACTCTTGGGGTGATACCGACCGCACTGCTTCACGATCACTTTGTACCGCAAGTCGCACGTCTGGACGACCTTGCCGGAGCGCGCGTTGACAACCCGCGCCAGAAAGGAGTACGGAACCCCGCCGGCCGAGTGGGGCAGCACAAAGTTGAACTTGTTCCCGAACAGCGTCTCGAGCTCGTACAGGTCGCGTGAAATCGGCTGGTTGCGGCAGGTCGTCAGCATCGGCGGCTCGATCAGCACCCCGTCGAGACCCTTGCGTGCGATGGCGGTCTTCTCGGCCGGACACTTGATGCAGAGGCCGTTCACGACGGTTGACTTGACGCCCGGTTCGTGGAACGAGCGGCGGTTTCCACCGGTGGTGGCGATCGCCGCCGAGGTCCAGTCCATGTGGCGTTGACGGTGCTGGGCGCGGTTTCTGCCGTGGTGGGGCTTCTGGCGGTAGACCTGCGTGTTTATAGAGGCAAGGGTTAGGTTGGACTTGTCAACGGGATTTTTCAGATATCGCGTACTGATATCAACAGGGTGGCTACTCTTAATATTTTTCAAATCTTAATTCTCATTCAAAAATATCATACTTCAAAATATTTAGTGCACGGAAATAAGGTTTATCGTTAATCTTACTGAAATTTATTTAAGAATCCCAAAAAAAAAAATGGTTGTTTTTTCATACACCATTTTTTTAAGTTAGAGATCCTAAAAAAAATCCTTAATTTGACAGCTGGAACCAGGTTCAAAAAATAGTAATTATTTAAAAATTAAATTATTACTAAATTTTACTAATTTTAAGCTGAAAAAATGCTGTCGGTCTCAAATTTACAGTTATATTTAAACTATGTTTTTCATTGAACATAGTTTGAATATAACTTCAAGTTACTTTAATTTAACCAAAATAACTTTTTGTATTTTTTTATTTTTGCTTTTTTTTATTTTTGTATACCTACATTTCACTTAATTTACTTAACCCTTTTAGGCCTGAATTTTCAAAAAAATATTTTTTCATTCAATGATGGGAAAATGATTCTTTTGACCTTACGAAAATTATAGGCTAGTTTTGGAAATTTTCATATTTGGGTAATATATGACCCATCAGGCCTGAATGGGTTAAACAAATTTAACCAAATTGGACGTAATTTAAATTAACTTAATTTTGCTTTATTTATGTTGATTTAACTTATTTTATCTTGATTTAAATACAAATAAATTCAAATATACAGTACAAAATACAAAATCATAAAACTAAACTTAAACTAACTTAAATTTATCAAAGTTTTGCAAAATCAAACTTATTTGGCCATATTTGAACTATGTTTCATTTACGTGAACAAAATTTCACTTTTTCACAATTTTTATGTTTTACCTGTTTTTTGCAAATCCTATATTTTTTTTACTTATTTTAAAAATCTTCTTAATTTAACCTTAAACCCAACAGTATTTAATTTTACCTAAATTTCACTAAATTCACCAAAATGGAACAGATATTAACTTAATTTAATTATATTTACCGAAATTAAAATAAATTGAGCTAATTTAACCTCGTATTTACATGTAACTTAATTCAGTTAGTTTTATCTTATATTTTTCTAATGTTTGCTAATTTTGCTAGTTTTAACTACATTTAAATAATTATATCTACATTTCAAAAAATTCACTTAACCAAATATAACTTATTTTAACCAAACTTTAGCATTTTTTTTCAAAATTTAACTAAATTAACTAAATTTTACTTAATTTAGCTTTATTTAACTTATTCAAATTTATGTTTTCTTAACTTAATTTACCTTAATTAAACTTAATTTAACTTGATTTAACTTAATTTAACTTCATTTAACTTAATTTAACTTAATTTAACTTAATTTAACCTTATTTAACTTAATTAAACTTAATTTAACTTAATTTAACTTAATTTAACTTCATTTAACTTCATTTAACTTCATTTAACTTCATTTTACTTCATTTAACTTCATTTAACTTCATTTAACTTCATTTAACTTAATTTAACTTAATTTAACTTAATTAAACCTCATTCAAATTTATTTAACTAAGGCCGTTGCAAATATTTTTTGAAGTTTATGCCCCTCGGCTCTGACCAAAGTCGTGGGGAGGGGGGAGGGGGGAAGAAAATAAAAAAAAATAAAAAAATATATTACAAGCCTAGGTTTCAACATTTGGATGAAAAAACTGTTTTAAAATGCATTTTACACGCGTCCAGTTGCTTTTCAATCATTAGTTTTCAAAATATCGATGTACTGACGAAAAAAAAATTTTTGTGGGACTGTACATTGGCATATTATGAAAATTTAAAAAGTCTTCAAAGGAGTTCAAACATGCTAAATATGATTATAAACGCAGGATAATGTAATTTAACTGGTTTTCGGTAGATTAAACTTTGAATTTCATGAATTTTTTTCAGTTTTTCGTAAAAATATTTTATTTGCCCCTTGATTATTCAGGCGACATAAACTATGAAAAATATTTGCAACGGCCTTAATAAAACTTGATTTAATCAAATTTTACCAAACAACATTAAATTTAACTATATTCTTTCAAATGTAACAACATTTAAATAAATGTATCTAATTTTAATAAAATTCATGTAAGTTATTTAGTTGATTCTATCAAAAGTTACAAGGATTTTAAGATAAAAAACTACCTGAAAAATACCACCCGAGCGTACAAGTGTTAAATAAATTTATTAGATTTTAAATTATTTAACTGAATTTAATCAATTTTACTCAATTTAACTAAATTCTTCTTTTTTTTTAATTTAACCAAATGTGACACAAATTAACTTACTAAATTTAAATTCAACATAATTTTACTTGTTAAAACTTGATTTTATTTAATTTTATTTTATTATGATTGAACTTAATTTCATTTAATTTAACTAAATTTAAATTAATTTAACGGTGCACATCAACCAGAGCTTTTGCACCCAGATTTTTGTTACAGACATTTTAGTATCTTCAAAACTACGGGTACTATCGAAATATTTTTATATTCATCCCCTAAAGCATTCCACCAAGTAATTTACAGCAAAGTTTCAGTAATTTTACAATCCCGTACACGGAGAAAAAAGAGTTCCCAAAATCGTGAACAAGCGTTCATGAAAATAGGAACCACGAACAAAGTGTTCAAATCTCATGGTACGATTTCGAAAAACGTACCATGGAATTTGAACACTTTGTTCGTGGTTCCCATTTTCATGAACGCTTGTTCACGATTTAAGGAACTCTTTTTTCTCCGTGTAGTTGCAGGATTGGGTCCGTAAGTTTGACAATTTTGGTATAAGAAGACAACAACTTCCTTCGTTGCTGTGCACCCTTAACATTATTTAACACAATTTTTTGATGTGCTTAAAAGGCATTAGGTGCCCTGCTCGTTCGGATCTGTCAAACATTGGCCACTCTATATCTAGACATTCTGTTGTTTCAAGTTGTTCAAAAATGAGATAAAGTGAAAAATCTGGCAAAATCTATCAATATCTGGCACAGAGAAGGATGAATCTTTATTCTGGCTGGCGCTGGAAAAATCATGGGTAAAAGTACTCAAAATTGTGCTGAAACACCATTATTTTTAGTAAAATCATTCCTGTCATTTAGATTTGGGCTGACAGTTTTGGAAAGCAAATCAGCAATCAGAGTTAGCTGTTTCACCAATCCCAAGTTGATAAATTTACCTGTAATTTTAGCTTATTCAACCAAAAACATCACTGTTTCACCAATTTGAAGCAAGCTAACTTGAATTGTAAAATTTTAGATGGAACTCCTTTCCGTGTGGCCACCCTGTCCCCCCCTTGGACCCAAATACTCACGGCCGTGTCCAGCTTCGCCGTGTACGCCAGCGTCCTGTTCTGGTCCGGCTCGAGGAAGGCGCGTCCTCCGCGGGGCAACGTCACAGACCCGGTTTGGACGTGCTCGTACATGTACTGGGTCTTGTTGAGTCCACCGTACCTGCCAAAGTGGAAGCCGTTGTAGTTGTAGTAGGTGACAACAAGAGCTTTGAACGTTGATTAATCGCCCCGTGTTAGACAGCGTCAATAAGTGTCGGCCACGGTGGGGCAAATCGATTATTTGATAAAAATCTATATGGGTATTAAAACCGTCTCTCAACAGCTGCGTATTATCCGCGCCGCAAATCGCGTGATTTACTCCAATCTGTAGTTGCTGTTATTTGAGTTGTTTAAGCTTACCGGTGGTGATCCGCAGGCTTAGCGCCGTTGATTCGGACAAGATCGTTGCTGCGGCTGATGGCGCCACTGTAGTTGCTGCTGCTGCGACTCGATCGAGGATGATTTATGTGGAACGGGTGATTCCTGTAAATTGCGAAGGTGGTTTCCAGTGATTAATTGTGCGTTGGAGGATATTACTTATCGCGGGAGTGATACAAATTACTAGAGGATGGTAATTAATTTCTCGTACAGTAATTGATTGAATCACATTGCAAACGCTATCTATGCGCATTTTGTTGTTGGCTAAAAGAAGTATCAATCAACAGCCACTTGCATTCTTGTAGAAAACTTAAATTATTGCTGTAATAACTCGTTTAACTTAACCAGATCCGCTCAGGTCCCACAAACGTGCTTCTCTACAGCTTTGCATACCAGAAACACGCCCATCCCATATAAGAAGCATCCTGGTAACCAGAAACGGGGCGTTATATCTCGATGAAATTAATCTTGACCTAATCAAGTTGTTAAATAACTCACTTTACCGCTTATCTTCGCACGTCCATTTGAGCGATAAGGTATGCTGGGATGCTAGGATGGCACTGAATTGAAGAATGTTCCGTTAGAAACCACGTTAATGGTATTCAACATTAAAAAAATAAATGAACAATTCAACCATGATAAGATTGTTTCAAAAATAGCTATTGCTATTGTCCAATTTTTGATAAATTGATTCTAGAAAATCAAGAAGTGTACCAAAATTCACAGAACTCAGAAAAAAGTATTTTTCATCGAAAAAATATAAAAATAGTTTCATAAAATCTGGCACTTTTCGAATCTTAACTGTAAACAATGTTGGGACTCATTGCCATTTTATAGGAAATTGAATGTACTTTTCGAATCTTCAATAGCCCAGAAGGGTAATTTGTCAAAGCCCCAATCAGTTTTTATTTTCATAAATCGTATCTCGGAATGTAAAATTTCTCGAGAAATCTGATAAAAAAAAATTTAGACTCTTTGAGATTTTCAAAACAGCATTGTATGTTTTCATACGACCTTTTGAAATGTCAGGGTATAGGGTAATTCTCTACCAACTCACACGAAATCGGGAAAAGTTGCCCCGACCCCTCTTCGATTTGCGTGAAACTTTGTCCTAAGGGGTAACTTTTGTCCCTGATCACGATCCGTTTTTTGATATCTCGTGACGGAAGGACGGTACGACCACTTCCATTTTTGAACATGCGAAAAAAGAGGTGTTTTTCAATAATTTGCAGCCTGAAACGGTGATGAGATAGAAATTTGGTGTCAAAGGGACTTTTATGTAAAATTAGACGCCCGATTTGATGGCGTACTCAGAATTCCGAAAAAACGTATTTTTCATCGAAAAAAACACTGAAAAAGTTTTAAAAATTCTCCCATTTTCCGTTACTCGACTGTAAAAATTTTTGGAACATGTCATTTTATGGCAAATTTAATGTACTTTTCGAATCTACATTGAACCAGAAGGGTCATTTTTCATTTAGAACAAAAATTTTCATTTTAAAATTTCGTGTTTTTTCTAACTTTGCAGGGTTATTTTTTAGAGTGTAACAATGTTCTACAAAGTTGTAGAACAGACAATTTCAAAAATTTAGATATATGGACATAAGGGGTTTGCTTATAAACAACACGCGTTATCGCGATTTTACGAAAAAAAGTTTTGAAAAAGTTACTTTTTGCGTTTCTCTTTGTTTCGTCGTCCGTGTCTGTCGCGGATGACCATGAACGGCCATGATCGATGACAACCAACTTTTTCAAAACTTTTTTTCGTAAAATCGCAATAACTCGTGATGTTTATAAGCCATCCCCTTATGTCTACATATCAACATTTTTGTAATTGTCTGCTCTACAACTTTGTAGAACATTGTTACACTCTAAAAAATAACCCTGCAAAGTTAGAAAAAACACGAAATTTTAAAATGAAAAATTTTGTTCTAAATGAAAAAATGACCCTTCTGGGTTATTTCAGATTCAAAAAGTACATTAAATTTCCTATGAAATGACATGTCTCACGATTTTTGACAGTTGAGTAACGGGAAATGGCAGCGATTTTAAAACTATTTTTTAACTTTTTTTGATGAAAAATACGTTTTTTCGGAATTCTGAGTACGCCATCAAATCGGGCGTCTAATTTTACATAAAAGTCCCTTTGACACCAAATTTCTATCTCATCACCGTTTCAGGCTGCAAATTATTGAAAAACACCTCTTTTTCGCATGTTCAAAAATGGAAGGGGTCGTACCGTCCCTCCGTCACGAGATATCAAAAAACGGACCTCGGATTCGTGATCAGGGACAAAAGTTACCCCTTAGGACAAAGTTTCACGCAAATCGAAGAGGGGTCGGGGCAACTGCTGTGTGAGTTGGCGGAGAATTACCCTATATTTTTGAAACTTAAAACTATTTTTCCTAGTTTAATCTAACTTTTAATTTGTGTCTAAGACAGCTAAAATCGACTGAAATGGTGCGGAGTCATGATTTTTTGAAAAACGTTGTTTTTGCCAAGGTTTTTTGCGAAAATAAACGAAAATAACAATTGGACGGATTTGCGACAAAAGGTCGAATTCCAAAGGGTCGAAAGAAATAAAGTCGAATGAACAAAAGGTCGAATGTGAAAAAATAAAACAAATAATAATAATTACGTAATGTTTTTGTGAATTTTCTATTGTTTTAAATATGAGCGGTCCTTAAAAAAATCAACTTCTTAAATATTATTTTCAGTTTATATTTAAATAAAAAAAAACCTTTTCTTGTTTGTTTAATATTTTTGTAAGTTCTTCCATTCTTTCAAACATGAGCTGCAGATCTTAACGAAAATTCGACTTCTAAACTATTTTCTAGGTTTATTTTAACAGCAGTCTCGTTTTGACTGTCGTAATGTTTTTTTAAATTTTCCATTATTTATAATATGAGCGAAACAAAAGTTCGTCTTCAGAAATATTTGTTAAGCTTTTATTTTTAGAAAACAATTCTTAACTGTCGTAGTATTTTTGTGCATTTTCCCATGTTTTAAAATATAAGCGGTTCATTCTAAAAATGCTACCTCTAAAATATTTTGTAAGTTTTTATATTAATTATAAAAAAAAATAATGGTTAGAATATTTTACTGACTTAAGTGACTCAAATATAAACAGTTCCGAAAAATGAAAAATTCTGCTTCTTAAATATTGTTGCAAGTTTTTTAAATGATATGAACAAAAGCCCCATTTAAAATCCTATTACAGTTTAATTTTTTTTATTCATGTTGTTGTTTATTTAGGTCCCCTTAGCTGTAAGTTAACTGGTTTGGGCCGGATTTTAGTTGTAATTTACATTTTAACTTAAGTCTATAGTTAATTAACAGTTTAATCAAAAGAGATAATGGCATTGAGCGCCGAGTTTTCGCTGAGTATCTTGCCGAGTTCTTTGAAGAAAGGGATCAGAGATTAAAGTTTTCATTCTCATATGTAATTTGAATACTTGTTTAAATATATATCTACAATCTATTCCTCTCCTAAACGACAATAAATCAGTTCATGATTACAATCTTTGAAATCCAACGCCACTTCGAAGTCACACAAGGGGGGACAATTAAACGGGACAGACTCGCAAGCCCCTCTAATTTTCAAATCACTCCTAATGCGATCCTAAGTAAGTCAATATTCCGGTGCCTCTTTCTAGGTTGGCTGGTGTGCAATTAATCTGCATAATAATCAATATTTATACACGTCGCGTGAAATGATAGTCATCAAATCAGCATCGCGTGATCCTTATGATTAACCTCCGGCGGCGGCGTCAACTCTACGACAAGCCTTCTTTTTCTAAAGTCTGTGTGTGCCGCACTTCATTCCAGTTATGGCAAATTGCTTCATTTGGTACCAGACAGACACCCCCATAGAGTGAGAGAGATCAACGGTTCGGGTCATGAGTTCAAGTTGCAATGTGCGAACTGTCGGTTTCATTCAACATAACTCACATAAGTGATTTGCCAGTCAAAAAATCGAGGACTATTATGGGCGATAATTGAGCAAAGAACCGTTTGACATCGCGCGGCACACCTTAAGTTTGTTGTTGGGATCATGTCGTAGAAATTAGGTTTAGCACAGAAATGTAAACAAACGTATATGTTTGTACAGGCCAGGGGTGCTTTCTCGGTGATTAACGATCAATTCAGCGGGTACAACTGAGTTTAAGTGGAATTTGATCGTTTGGTCGAATGACAATTGAGTCGAATTTGAAGAATTTTAGTTTTTTAAATGCTCCGATTCGAGTTACTTATTACATTGAGGTCGAAATTCGACCAAATTGCCCACTCTGGTACTACAAACTACAACCTGCTCATAAACCCCCCTACGAATTGCCTCAGAAAATGACCGTTTAATTGCAGTGCTGGCATCGGGTCAGTCGGCACACGCACGGTAGACGCCGCCGCGGCCTCTGGTGGGCTGCTCCATGACCAGACCCCATAAAGACCCCCTGCGCAGCTGCTACGGATCTCGGCTTACCTCCCAAGTCCGGCCGAGAGTTGAGCCGTATCTGTGTATGTGGGCGCCCCCCTGCAATTAAATCGTTAAAGCTTATTGGAAGATTAACTGGCTCAATCGGAGCTGTTAAGGTGTGTAATTATTTATTCTGCTGCTCAACAGGCTCGAACGTTGAGGCAGGTTGTGGTGGGGGTAGCAGGTGTTTTCGGGATCGAGTTCTAAATTCGATGCCGATAATTGATTGATTGTGGAAATTATGCTCGCACGCTGAAATTGGAGGTGTAAGATCGAAATTGGAGTCTTGGGGCCGGATGGTCTTGGGAGGTTACGGCCACGGCCACCGGGGCCCGGCAGGTGGTCGCAATCAGGTGTTAATTGGTGCGTTTTGCGGAAGTTAGGCAGATGATGGGGAGGTTTTCCGACATTTTTGAAATTGGGTTTATCAATTTGGGGAAAACAAAAGTAGTGCTGTGAAATCTGTTCAAATTGTATCGCTTCAGTTAATGTTGTAGAAATGTATGACAAGTTGGCTCAGTCCAGCCATTTCCCGGTAGCTTAACTCATAACTCAAGATAAAAAATAGTTTCCACTTGTTTGCAGATAGCAAAATGATTAAGCAACTAAGTTCTCCACCGACCTTCGCGCGATACCAACTAACCAAGATTTCATAACTCATTCTAATTCCAATTTACGATTAAATTCCGTCTGCGCGCAAACCAGTCAGGATAAAGTGCTGAACTCATTGTATTATAAATCTGCGGCGAAGCACTAGTCGTAAAATTTAAAGGAAATCAAAGCGCGAATATGCTAATCAAAACTATCAATTGAATGCACCTTCCAACTGTGTGTGCGAAGATTTGTTTACAGTCATCGTATTGCAGGTGTATTTGCATACCTTCTCCGCTTCAAGTGAGGCGCCCCACGGACACCGGGCAATGGAAATTAATTAATCGACAGTCCCATTGAACATTGAATTTATTTTATGCTAATTCGTGTTCCTGCGCGGTATCTCTCTCGGCCAAAAGGGGTCTGAATAATTGAAACATGTAGTACCTGGCACGCCGTTTTAATTAAAGTCGATTAAAGTACATCGATTGGCGAAATGCTTCGAATTTATCCGCAACCTAATCACAACACTTAACTTATGGCCCTCGCGAGTGTCCCTTTATTATCTCCCGAGAGGACTTCCACGACATCGACAGCGAGTCATGCCGAGGAACATCTCAATTCACTCTGCGAACGTCACGTCCCGCAGATACGATTAGCGTATTAATGGGTTCCCCCTGCCACGGGGCAGTAGATAGATATTTTATTTTATTACTTAAAGTTGTTGCAACGTTAGCCGTCACCGAGATTGCTCCCCGGAGATAAACTTTACCGGTTTGTAATTACTCCATTGATATGGGCGGATCTTGAGAGCGGACTGTTGAGAGAAAAAACAGGTAGCTTCTTGAAGATATGATAGGGGCTTGATGGTGCGAATGAATGAAGGATTCGCAGTGTAATGGAGTGGTTAATTAACCCTTTTGGTCAGTTAACCAATTTATAGATATCTTTGGGAAGATTTAAAAAAAAGTGAAACTTTAGCTCTCTTACAGACTCAAATTAGGAACTAGAAAGCCCTCTTGTTGATCTTTAAAAGATTTTTTTTATTAGTTAAATTAATTTTTGATATTAGTAATTCTCCGCCAACTCACACAGCAGTTGCCCCGACCCCTCTTCGATTTGCGTGAAACTTTGTCCTAAGGGGTAACTTTTGTCCCTGATCACGAATCCGAGGTCCGTTTTTTGATATCTCGTGACGGAGGGGCGGTACGACCCCTTCCATTTTTGAACATGCGAAAAAAGAGGTGTTTTTCAATAATTTGCAGCCTGAAACGGTGATGAGATAGAAATTTGGTGGAAAAGGGACATTTATGTAAAATTAGACGCCCGATTTGATGGCGTACTCAGAATTCCGAAAAAACGTATTTTTCATCGAAAAAAACACTAAAAAAGTTTTAAAAATTCTCCCATTTTCCGTTACTCGACTGTAAAATTTTTTGGAACATGTCATTTTATGGGAAATTTAATGTTCTTTTCGAATCTATATTGACCCAGAAGGGTAATTTTTTCATTTAGAACAAAATTTTTCATTTTAAAATTTCGTGTTTTTTCTAACTTTGCAGGGTTATTTTTCAGAGTGTAACAATGTTCTACAAAGTTGTAGAGCAGACAATAACAATAATTTTGATATATAGACATAAGGGGTTTGCTTATAAACATCACGAGTTATCGCGATTTTACGAAAAAAATTTTTTGAAAATGTTACTTTTTGCGTTTTTCTTTGTTTCGTCGTCCGTGTCTGTCGCGGGTGACCATGAACGGCCATGATCGATGACGACCAACTTTTTCAAAACTTTTTTTCGTAAAATCGTGATAACTCGTGATGTTTATTAGCAAAACCCTTATGTCTATATATCAAAATTTTTGTAATTGTCTGCTCTACAACTTTGTAGAACATTGTTGCACTCTAAAAAATAACCCTGCAAAGTTAGAAAAAACACGAAATTTTAAAATGAAAAATTTTGTTCTAAATGAAAAAATGACCCTCCTGGATCAATATAGATTCGAAAAGAACATTAAATTTCCCATAAAATGACATGTTCCAAAAAATTTCACAGTCGAGTAACGGAAAATGGGAGAATTTTTAAAACTTTTTTAGTGTTTTTTCGATGAAAAATACGTTTTTTCGGAATTCTGAGTACACCATCAAATCGGGCGTCTAATTTTACATAAAAGTCCCTTTGACACCAAATTTATATCTTATCACCGTTTCAGGCTGCAAATTATTGAAAAACACCTCTTTTTTCGCATGTTCAAAAATGAAAGGGGTCTTACCGCCCCTCTGTCACGAGATATCAAAAATCGGACCTCGGATTCGTGATCAGGGACAAATGTTACCCCTAAGGACAAAGTTTCACACAAATCGAAGAGTGGTCGGGGCAACCGCTGTGTGAGTTGGCGGAGAATTCCCCCAATGTATCAATTTATCAATTTATCAATTTATCAATTTATCAATTTATCAATTTATCAATTTATCAATTTATCAATTTATCAATTTATCAATTTATCAATTTATCAATTTATCAATTTATCAATTTATCAATTTATCAATTTATCAATTTATCAATTTATCAATTTATCAATTTATCATTTTATCAATTTATCAATTTATCAATTTTACTGTAACAAGAACTATTAATTTTTTAAGTATATTAAATTTCAAACAAAATCAGAAAACTTTAAAAATAATTTAAGAGGTTTGTTTTAGAATTTAATAACATTTCTGTAGGCAACTTTTATTCAGGTAATTATTAAACAAATATTGCTTTGTGGAAAATTATCTTCCAAACTAAACAAAAGATTTCAAGAAATCATTTATATATAATTTTGGAGTCTGAAAATCTTATGTACAGTTATGCTTTTTATTTTATGATCATTTTCTATCAGACGCACTATTTTTTTTATTTTCTTGGACTTGGCTTGTTTTCTCAGGCAAAACGTAGTATCTATCTGTACCTGATTTGAGCCTAATAGGTTAAGCTTTAGGGATCGTTGTTGAGCGTTGAAGTTTGCATGGAAAAAATGTAAAAAATGTCTAAAAGTGAGATTTTTGTAGGAAATTAAATTTCCTACAGCATCAACTTTTGTTATCTTGTTTCAACGGAAACATCAATGAAATTTGTTTGTGATTAGCAGACACGCACATTTATTTTTTTGTAACTTTTTTGATTATTTTTTAAATCATCGCTGAAGTATTCTGGAATAACTTTTCATTATTCATTAAGAATTCTGATTAAACATTATTCCAAAATAAAAAAAGTCATAGCGTATGCTCGTATATTTGTGGTTTGATGAAAATTTCGTTCAAACCTTGGTTATTACAGATTTATTACATCGACCAACAAAATTTCTTTGCAGGATCAACTCGAGGGGAAGCATGAACCGCCCTTATTATCCATACAATCCTGGTAAAATACCATTCGGTCCTGTCTAAATATTTCTGAAAAAATCAAATTGCACGTGTTTCTGGGGCCCCAAAGTTCATGCAGCCCTACTTGATGAGACTGCGCAGTCATTTTTGTTATTTTTTGTAGGTCAGTTAAATCTCTCTTCAAGGTTTGGTTCTGGTTTACATTAAAATTACAATTAACCTGACAACCGCTTTGGTTATCTGTCTCAAAAGTAAACATTGCAAGAAATAAAAGCATCCACCATTATCACAAAATTATCACCATTTACTACCTCAATAACCTCTTCACATCCGTGTAATCCGATTTTTCACAATCGTTTAATCTCCCAAAGAAAAACGATACTGTCGAACCCCGCTGGAAACTACTTTGTTGGGCATCTCTGCTTGGTGGCTTGTCCCTAGCGCTCATTAATCCCTCTCTTTATGCAGCATCATTAATTAAGATATTTGCCAAGGGGGAAATGCACCCCGCTGTTTGCACAAAAGATGTGCGAAATCGGTGCACCAAACCCGGCGAAAATCAATTTGTTCACGCCGGTTCTTATAAAATACGCGATTTTTTTTTTGCGATTTTTTTTTTTTTGGGTTGAGTTATGATTTTGACCCAGAGAGTCCAACCACGCAAAAAAAGTGAGGAGCCATCTGGGCCGTAAATTAGCATTAACTGGGAGCAATTTCTCATATTTTATCATTATGAGAACGTCGCTAACGCGTTGAAATCTGGCCGAGAGCCTTAATTTTATGGGCAAACTGCACTGAAACGGTTTGGTATGACACCAAAACGTCCGCAAAGTGGGGGTCATTAATCAACGATTTGCTTGCTCGTTAACAAAGGTGATTTTACGTGCGGTGCGCACGCCGTGCTAAAAAGGACGTAATTTTACGTGGAATTTGGCGTCATTCCTTCAGCGCTGCTGATTAAAAGAAGAATTTATGTGGCAAAAAATCAATAACTTGTTGAGGTAAATGCAGCAATTGAGTGAGAGGTAAATCTCTGCAAATTCAGAGAAATGTTTTTTTTTGTATCAAAAGACATTTTCAAATGAAATTTAACTTTAAAATAACTGAAAATATAAAATTCCAAAGAAATGATCAGTTCATACCTGCTGTGGTTGCCGCTCTGTAGTTCTGATGATCTTCGAACTGTTGCATCCCTCGCGAATGCCTCAACGAGGTGATGTTCTGAAAAGGGGATAAGAAAACGAAAACAATTTCAAAAAAGTGAAGGTACATTCTACAAAAATAAGGCGTACTTGAACAACAAGCTATCGATCGTTGACAAAAAACCTTCCAACAAGCTCGTTGAGAGAGGAGGTCACTAATGAGATTCTGGTTATCAAGAAGGAGCTCAGTTTCGGTGCACTGTGATTTTAGTTTTCGGAAGAAATCGCAAACTTGCGATCGGAGCGAATTTTGTACCAGGACCTGTTTGCAAGAGGGGTTATCTTTCATCTTTGAAAAAGCTACAAGAATCAACGAACTGGCTGCGTTTGGTGTAGGATTAAGTGGCAATGCAAAAATTATGCAAATTAGGATGAAACGTGTTTTGTTGAAAGTCTAAACGATCGTTTTGAGAACAGAAAATGTTCGTTTCAGGTTATTTTGATATTTTTATTAGGGCAATATTGTATGCTAGAGCATGACATGTTTTGAAAAGCAAATGTACGAATTGTAACATTAAATCAATTTTAACATTTGTAAGTGGCTTTTAAAGAAATAACTTATTTCAAACTGAATTTTTTTCTATGGATATTCCAAAACGCAAAATAACATGAACATATATCAATTGAAATTGCCAAAGTAGTTTCCAAACCCTGTTTGCACCCTTTCCAAATATTACTTCAGATATATTCGCATGATTTGTTTTGAAATTTTTGTCAATATAAATCATAAAGCTGTCTGGTTCGATACTATCATGTTAATGCAAATTTGGGCCGTTATCGTGGTTAACGTTGTGTTCGATTTTCGAGATCGGACCAACAGCGATGTGGATATGGAAATTACAAACGTGTTAATCTCTTAATCGCAACCCGAAAGGACACTCGGAATGGAATGTTTGATTTATGGAAAGTTCGCAAGCGCTTTTGAGGCGATGCTCAGTTTGTTCAAATTCATTTCGAGAAAGTTTGTTTTAGTCAGGTTTTGCAAATTTTAAAACCGATTGTGCGATTTGTTTTTTTTTGTTCTACCATTTTTTCTCAACATTTTTTTGATGATTCTTTTTGTAAAATAGTAGTGTTGCAATTAGGTAATCTTTTCAATATTTCAAAATCTCAATTTAAAAGCCATTTTTTTTTTGTTGATTAATTGACTTCTCTGAATCATTTATTGCAAAATTGGCCATACCTTAAACTTAAGGTAAATGTTGTTATTCACCAATCGTCCATGTTTGTGTTATAAAAACAGTCATTTCTATAATGCTTTAATTCAATAATCCAGAATACTGCATCAATTGAAATTGCTTTATTCATAGATGCATGTAGGAACGTTCGTCGTATCGCAGTAAAATTTAATTAAAATTCCCTATTTCTGAGCTCTATTTTCAATGTGTAAATATAATTCCTCGCCAAGTTCTTTTTTTTCAAGAATTTTTCAAGGACTAAATTTCAGCTATCAATTAAAAAACGAACAATTCGATTTCTTGAGGCAAAGCTGATTCAATGTTGAGTTGTCTGGCGTAAATCCACGCACCATACAAAAAGTTGGATTTGTATTTGTATGGACAAAAAGCCACCTAGGTGGGAGGGGGCAGGGTGCAATGCAAAATTCCAAATTTAAAGGCCACGTGGTTTATGCACGAGCCCTAATCGAATCTTAGAATAGTCGAATCACAAAAAAAAATCTTGGCCTTATTTTTTTTGATTTTCGAGCTTAAGCTTAGACTAATCCAAATTATGTACGGCCAAAATGGTGGTGGCGAAATGTTGAAAAAATGCATTTTGTGATTTAATAGGCATTCAATAAGTCTAATTTGACTAAAATTTGGTCACAAAGCAAAAATTTGATGCTTAAAGAAAGAAAATAATAAAATCATGATTCAATTATCCGAAGTTCCTTACAAACCTTCGGATAGTTGAAACTTCGAATAATCGAGTCCGGAATGTAATGATTGTTGGTATATTTTATTTTTCATTCGGCTTTTTTTCGAAACATTAACATTACATTAACTTAATTTATTTATTACATTAACTTAATTTAAAATTAAATTAATGTGATATGTCTGCTAAATTAATTAAAATTGTTTGCCTTCTGCTAAAACAAGGTTCAATCGGAAAATTTTATTTAAGATATCTAGTCTTAATTTTCAAAATAAATCAATAAATAAAAATAAAATGATTTTTGTGAAATCAATGACTAAAAATATAAAAAAATTTGAATCACCCTCTTTTTTCATAAACAGTTCAAACACTTTTCAACAGTCTCTCAATACTTCTCAATACTTCTACGTCAAATTTATTTTGCTACACAGAAAAAAGGAAACATATCGTTTGTTTGAAAATTGGGTTGGTTTAATATTACCTCTTTTGAATAATTTTACCATAAACAATGTGTAAAAATGAGATCCTGATGAAAATTCACCTATTCCTGATATTACACATATTTTTACACAAAATCTTTCACCATTCTCTGATGAATATTAACATGACCAAAAAAGTACAAAAATGTTTATTTGTAGGCAAGCATGAAAAAAAAATGTCATGAAAATAATGTGAATAATATTCATTCATAATTTAGCAAATAATGTGATTTCCACGTACTAAAGGCGGTTTATTTAAAATGCTTACGTCACATAGTCAAATCAATGAAAATTATTGATTTTGCGGTCAATTGCTGTTATAAAACAATGCAAAAGGTTTGTAAATATAAACATTAGGGTGGCTCGACATTATCGATTTTTCAGAACAGACATTTTTCGGTCCCATTTGGGCCCCCAAACAACCCCCCAAAATTTTGGAGCGATTGGGTTTGACCCGCACAGCAAATAGAGTAGTAATCCAGCTGCGTGTAGAAGGCCTCGGTGTAAAATAAATTTTGCATTATTTTATGAAATTTTGTGCAATATTACACCCTGAAATATGTAACTCATCAGTATGGGAAACCTACTTGACCGAAAGTGAAGTTCACATCCTTTCCTTTCCATTTTTCATCGGTCTGATGGTCGAGCGGGCTAAGGTGCCAGTCCTTACTGTATTTTAGACCTTTTTGATCACTGTAAAGTGGGTGAAAAAGAGTACAAATCGCAGATTAGGCCTGCCACGCAAAAGGAGGCTGAACAAAAATTCGTCAAAAGTCATTTTTCATTTTCTAGGGAATCGATCGCTATACTTCTACGGTGTTAGTTTTTAAATTGAGTGAAAAATGAAAATGATAAAAATTAAAATGTAAAAAGAGGGTTTTCCCATAGAAATTTGAATCGCTTTGCGGAAAGCCGGTCAAACCCAATCGCTCCAAAATTTTCGGGGGTTGTTTGGGAGCCCAAATGGGACCGGAAAATGCCTGTTCTGATTGAATTAGTCCATTTTGAAATTTTCCTATACAACTTCAAGCCACCCTAATAAACATGTTGGAAGTAGCTGAAGTGATGTTTGAGACAAAATTTAGTTTTCATAAGGACACAATGATTAGCAACTATTGATTAATTCCGACCAATAATGTTTTGCACATTCCTTAATAAAGCACAAACTTGAAACTTTCAGAATTACATGTATTTCTGTTTTGAGGATTAGAGCGGCTAAACTAACGATAAATCTTAATAATTCTAAGTTTTTTTGAGTCCTTTAAAAGTATTAAGTGTCTACGTGGACGGACCACTAAGGGTTAACCCTGTATTTCTGCCACAGATGCTCTAACACACTGCCCTTGATCTCTATTCCCTAAGGTCGGTCACCGGCACGCCTTGGTAACTTCCAAGAACAAAGACACTAATTGAACGTCTTATTCTTTCACATCAAAGATGTAAAAGATGATTCTTGGCAACAATCTGGGCTAATTTGCTCTCACGTTTGGCAGAACTCGTCGCAAAAACCCATCCGTCAGCGGTGTCATCGAGCGAAAATCGCGGAAAATTTCCCGATGCACTCAGCCGTTACACGGATTTTCCCGCGGAAAATGCTTTTGGCATCGTGCCCGACATTTTTTGCACGAAAATGCTAATTTTAAGTCCAAAAACAGGGGACTCGATTAACGCGCTGAAAGATCGTACAAAAAAACAAACATCGGCGCAGAGTTTGGACAGCCGCGCGCGAAAAGTAATTTTTCACGTGATCATAAAGCTATCATGTTTCTTGAACACATCCATCATTAATGTGGTAGATGGATGTTGATTTTGTGTCCACATTGGACATTTTTGTAGACGGTGTGGTGACTTGTTCCATTTGACATTTTTGAAAGTTTGTACCAAGCGTGACAAAATTTTAATTTAAATTATTTTTTTTTTGAATTTTGCATGTAATGTGGCAACAGTTTAAAGTCAAAATGATACTTTCGACAACACATCACACCGTCGACGACTCCTTCTGGGTGGTCTCCGATCTCCGGCGGCCACAAATTGCTTGCATAAGTGCCTAGCATGACTCGGCTACTCTAATGCGCGCAGTACTTAAATGATCATTACTTCGAACACGGACGTCAAAGAGCGGCGAGGCGCCAGGCGGTTGTCAGAAGAAGTGAGGTTATAAAACGATTGCAATCTAAACAACACGCGCGGGTGTGGCGATCTGTTGACGGTTTGATACGCAAAATTTGTCACTCTCGGGTTCTGGACGACTGCACAGGATCAGAGAAGAGCTCGCGTCCGACGTTGAGTACAATTAGTCAACGCGACTCTTTGCTGGCGATTCTGTGGGAACCAACGCCAACGCAATGCATATCAGAGTGATGACAGTGCAACCCCAGTTGTTAACAAATTTTGATTTCATTTTTATTCCTTTCTCGCTCTGCTTTTTCGACGAAGAGTCACGATCTGTAAAATTCTAATCAATCTAATAATTCCAACATGGATTGCTGTCGTAATCTAATCTAATCTAATCTAATCTAACCCTAGCGCAGCCAGTCTTTCGAGGGCATCCTGGAGAATGCCTTAGGTTGATTGACGCCTAGCATCTTCTTGTCATTATCAACATTTGCAGTGCGCCATTGCATTAACATGCATTGAAACATAACAAACGTCGAAGCGGCCAGGCCAACTGCGTAAAGTTAACCGCAAAGATGATTCGTTGAATTGGATTGAGTTTGAGCACGAGTGTTCAAACAGCAATGCATTTCTGAATCTACAGGGGAGGAAGAAACGTGGGGATCCCCCGCTCACGTTCCTGTTAGTTATAGCAATTAATCGTTGGGAGCACCATGCTAAGAAGTTTTGGTGCTCCGGGACCCTCTGGGATGGGACATTGTATTTCCACAAATGCCCTGGACACTATTTGCCGCGGTTATAGCGCCACAACTCGCTCTCTGTGGATAAATAAAATATGAGTGATTTTTAAAAACAAAATGATTATTTAAATCTATACTCAATTTCACATAGATAATAAATCACGAGATGCATAAAAACTATACAAATAAGGTAGTAGACTTGTTTATAAGTACAATACAGAACAAAGTCGAATGAAAAAAAGAGTAAACATAGGCGTTAGAGGGTCAAAAATAAGTTGAAATTTACTCACCTTTGATTGCACGCACACACGCGCGTTAGCAGGAACGTACTCACCCGAAAATGCAGTCCTTCAGCAACCTTTCACACAAGCAAGAACTTGCAGAGCGACCGCCGCCGCCGCAGACAGACGAGCATCTCCGATATCAACCTGCTCATCTGTTTTGTTGATGTGTGTGTGTCGCTGCAACTGTTGCTCCAGCTGCTGCTGCATTTGTTTGTCGATTATCTATTGCTCCTCCGAATCGAGAAATACTAGAAGCGACACCGAGGTCTCCCGGACAGAAACATCCAATATTTTCCTCAATCGCGCAATCAACTGTAGCTTTTCATTGATCCCGTTTCAGTCATAAAGCACACGTTCTTCAAAAACAAATCATCAAATTGCAATTCATTTTGTACACAACACTCCCCTTTTTAATCAAAACAAACACAAAAAGCTTCACTTCAATCAGCGCCAAACTTGCGAGGACAGCTTTTAAACGTCTGATACGTCAGACGTTAAGATAATCACTGCTGGCGCCGCCTCGTTTCTTCGCTCAAAACATAAACAAAGCCGAAACATCGATTGGAAAAAATCAATTATTTCACAGATAATTCGCATAATTCACTGTTACTCCACATAATCCTAATCAAACACTACAAAATCCAACTGCTAGACACCTTTTCAACATCAGACAACAAGTATTCACTGTAATAACCTCGATAAACCCCGGAGACTCTGGACGATCAACCTCTTCCGATCAGTGTTGCCAATCCTCCTCCCAACATGGATTGCTGTCGTAATGTTTTCAAACTAGAAGCTGTCAAACCACCGAGGTTTCCCGGTCCGCTGGCCACGTGCTATTCGTCATGCCTGCAAGTGGGAAGTCCAACAACTTTGCGAAATGTACTCAATTTATCTGAGACAGGGACCAAAGGGGTGTCCTAACCAATGCAGGGAAACACAGATTACATTGTGAATTTCACCGTCCTAAAATGAATTCCACCCGCGCACAAATCTAACCGGACTGTTCATGCAGATCCAAAACAAACACAACTTGACACATTTATCTCGAACAACATAGCAGCATTTTACAACAACTGGGGGTGGCGAGGCGCGGGACTGGTTTGCATCATATTCTGTGGCGTGCACAGGACGACGCTGAAACGCGGTGCAGCAAGTCGTAGAATACACTCGGACGTGCGTGTGTTTTGCGAAGAAATGGTCGTTGCTAAGTTAACCGCGCTAAATGGTAATTCATCTTTATTTTGCAGAGCAGTTGATGCAAGTTGACGGTAACGTAAAAAGCGATCTTCATTTTTTGAGGGAATCCCTTTTTCAAAACTTATTTTCGTAAAATCGCAATAAATCGTGATGGTTACAAGCAAACTCCTTATGTATATAAATCTTTTTTTTTGTATTTGTCTGCTCTACAACTTTGTAGAACATTAATATACTCAAAAAAATAACCCCGCAAAGTTACAAAAACAACGAAAATTGAATATGAAAATTTTAGTTCAAAATAAAAAAAATACCCTTCTGGGTTATTGCAGATTCGAAAAGTACATTGAATTTCCCATAAAATGAAATATCAATGACAAAATTTGTCGGCATGAGCAATGAGCATTCTCTTTTTATCGCTCCTTCTCTTTTCCTCGCTCACGAACACTCGCTGAAGATTCTTTTGTTTTCTCCAAAACCCGCAATGAAAAAAAGCTATAGGGGGATTGGGAAAAGACCACGCACTATGTCATGTTAAACTGCAAATTGGCAAATTTTGTTTTGTGGCGGTTTTTGTTGAATGCGGGAATAAGAGAGAAAAAGAGAATTACATTGTCATAACGTCATAATTCGAAATCCGGACACTTAGTAGCATATCATTTTCGTTATAGCTGACAAAAAATCGTGTAATATGTTGGAAATCAAGAAATATCATCAGGATGTAGTATTAACAGTCATTTTTAAGAGAATGCATGCAAAATATGTCTTTTCTAACCATTTTTCATCAGAATTTGAAAATTAAAATGGCTTGTTGTGCTTCGAATCCCGGTCACTGATAAAAGCTGATTCGAAATCCGGACACTTTTGCTTCGAATTCCGGACACTCGTTTTTGCTAATGAATCGCACAAATTTGGACTGAACTGTTAGTGAATGGCATTCTTTAGGTCTCAAATAAGCTGTTAACATCGATATTTTCTATATATAAAAAATTTCGACGGTTTTGTTCGAACGCGAATCAGTTCAATACGGAGCGTCGGATCGAGGTGCTCTTTGTTGCGTTGGGTTCGTATAAGCTCAAGGAAGGTTTATACGCTAACTAATTGACACTTTGGTCACTCTGGAACCGATTCCAGAGCATCGGCAAATTGTATGAGAAAAGCTGCGTAAAATCAAATTTTGATCACAGGAGGCTGAATTAGCAAACAAGCAAGAAACGTCAGGAATCCAAAAAAGGGCAGGACGAAGTTTGCCGGGAAGAGCTTGTTTTATATAAAAATTTGCTAGAATTTAAGGAAATCAAAACCATAAATTTCTGCTTTGCCTTCCTGGTGCTTCGGACGCCTATGAAATATTTCACGTGAAATGTTTCGTATTTTTGGTAATGATATAATTTTATTTTATTTAATTGTTTTGACTTTAACTACAGCGTTCAAACAAACTCTAAATGAAAGTTGATGTTAGAATTCATCAAATAACACAGTTTTGACATTCATAATGCGAACTTATATCCAAATAATTGATAACACAAGATGAGGTGTCCGGGTTTCCGGGTGAGCGTCCGGGAATTCGAATCATGACGTTGCTGGATTGATAGAGACTGGCAATTTATTTTGCTGAGAATTTCGCGACCAAAAGAAGCGCAGTGAAAGTTAGGAGATGAGTTTTCGGGCTAGATAATTATAGTTGCTGAAAACTGAAAGTTTGATATTTTTATAACCTTTCTTTTAAATAACTTGCCATTGTTTTCATTGATAAAAAAATTTTCCATAAAAAATGTAAATTCTGATAACTTCATACAACATTTTTATGTTTTGTTTGTCCGAAAACTAAATTAACTTTTGAAAAAAAAAAAGTTGTTAAAAATGTTTAAAGGCTATCGCAAATATTTTTTTTAAGTTTATGTCTCTCGACTCTGATCAAAATCGAGAGGCAACAAAATAAAAAAAGTTAAAAAATTTAAACTACAGGCCACGGTGTCAACATTTGAATGAAAAATGTGTTTTACAATGCATCATACACCTGTCCAGTTGTTTTGCAATCATTAATTTCCAAAATTTCTAAATATTGACGAAAATTTTATTTTTGCGACAAAAAAAGTTTTAGCGGTGCTGTACATTGTACATTGTAATTTAATAAAAGTTCAAAACATGTTTAAACGAGCTCAACCATGATAAATATGATAATCAATGCAGGAAAAGGCATTTTAGATTGTCCTCAGTTGTTTAGACTTCTATTTCCATTAAAATTTTGATGTTTTTTGAAAAAATATTTTTTTGCTACCTGATTTTTCAAACCAATTTTGAAAAAAAAACTTTAAAAATTATTTGCAACGGTTCAATTATTTTTGACTGTAATTTTTTTTACTAAACTGTCCTTATAACCAACAACTTTGGCAACCAAATCGATCAGAAAATTCCTTCCCATGATACAGGTTTTAGAACACAATTTCAGCTGCCAAAATTGTAAGAAGGATTTTTATTTAAAAATTTCGGAAACACAGTTTCGAATAAAAATTGATATTTTAAGTTCAACAAAATAATGTATATTTCAACATCTTTAGTAACTTTTGTCAAAGATCCCCTAACCAGATCTCGACAGAAATCCGCGGCCAAATGCGGCCTGCAAGTCGTAAATTTCCCGCACGTCAAGGGAATCCAAGCCGGTTAGTTTCGCAAACGAGGAGGGGTTCGAGATCCAACAACTTGTTGGTCTGCCAATCCGCTTGCATTGCTAGTAGCCGCGACCAGCCAGCAGGTATCAAGTTGTTGTGTTTTGAGTAGTTTAGCGTCTGTTTTGTTGTCGCGTCCCACCGCGAGTGTTGACATACCCCAAACGGAGAGGCTTAGTCAGTGGGTGGCGCCTTGGTTGATCCACTTGATCAATTAGAGCGCATTTGGCTAAACTGTTGGTGGCCACTTGAAACATCAAAATTGAACATATTGTTTTCGGGGAGGACTAGTCTGTTATACAATTTATTAATTTGCTGGGAGGAGCAGCTGAAAGCTTGTTAGTAACACACCCATCTCAAAAGTGATTGACACTTTCGCCTGATGATCTCAGCAGGAACTAATTATGAGTGATAAATTTAGAAATGGGAGGTTTGTTTTGATTTTCAGCGTAATAGTGATGACCTTAAATGGTCGAAGGAATCGCATGGAACTTCCGTGCAATCTGGTTTTGAACGACCTTAAATGAAGATCTAGTTTTAACAAAGTAAGACGTCATAGCTACAACCCGGGAGAGTTGCATAACTCAATCTCACAAGAGATTGCACTGCCTCAAATTCGATCGTCCGATTGGGTCAACATCAATCAACGAATATTATTTAATTTGCAAGATCACTCTCGAGTTCAATCGATCCAAACTGCCCCGAAAATAAACATCATTTAAGCCCACGCAATTGATACATCTGGTCGGTCACAAAGATGTCCCGTGCCGTGGGGATCGATGTCTAACACTCGATGTCACGATCGAGGCTGAAGCCCCCGCCGCAAGGGGTCGTCACTCCGTAATCGATCAATCAATCATCTGGCCAGACTCTGCCGTCATCTGCACCGAGGTTCGATTCAATCACACAGTCTGGCCCCTGGTAGTCAATCCTTTGTTTTAATTTCTTGCGTGAATATTAACTTTTGCAGTTGCATGAAATATTAGAATCGATCAAGTCTTCGTTCCTTTCAAAAACTTTAATATTTTTATAGAAATTAATCACAGAGCATATTCCACACTTCCATCTCATGTTGGTTCTCAGAGGTTAGGTCATTAGGTCAGTTCAGCTGTAGAATTCATCTCCCAGTAAAAGGTTTGTTTGACCCAATCTCTCCTCACAGACCTAATGTCACCCCTGTTGACGATATTGATGAGGACTATTCAGAAAAAAATAGGTACACGTATTTTTTTTCGAGTAGGTCGAAAATTTCACAAATGTTTCATTTTTTAACATAGAAATTGAAGGTTTGTTTGAGTCCCCTAAAACATATAAAAAAAAATACGGATTTTGAGAAGCTAAAAAAAAATTAATGAAAAAATTAAAAAAATCCGTTTTCCCTTTTTTTCTTAATAGTCCTCATCAATACATACAACTTTGCCGAAGACACCAAATCAATCAAAACATTGCTTAAATAGTTACAGATTTTCCAATATTTACTTACCATTTTTGTATGAACAGCTGTCAAAATTGTATGCAGATTTGTATGGGTGAACCAATGACACAAAATGGCTTCTTTGGTGATAAGAAAGGCCCCCACAAAGTTGAGCCAGTAAAAAAAAATACAAAAAATAAAAAAGGTCGAAATCAGCCGATTTCGTAGAGAATTGCTCAGGTGGTTATGTGACTGACATGACCAGCCTGACAAATAATGTTGCCGAATCGAAAATATCAAATTTTTTACTCATATTATCAAAACTCTTAAAAACAACATCTGAGTTTAAGATTTTTCCGGGTACTGACGTTCTGATTCGAGAAAAAATGGATTAATAAATAACATAGAGCTCGTCGGAGATACATCTGCCCTAACCTGAATTGATCCATTGGAGAATCATTGATCTATCGACACCAACTCCAAGTAATGGATCTTTCCGGTGCAACCCTGCAGGCGAAATGAAACCTCGTTCGTCTAATTCACCACCAACGGGCCAGTCAGTGTAATGTCGTGGTGTTTACTTTAACCATCAGCTCCGCTTCTTCAGGACGATCTGTCATAATTTATGCACGCAGCGTGGAAGCAGATCAGTTAATATTACGTTTGTGACGTAATTGTAGAAAGAAGTATGTTAAAGGGGGGGTACTTAGAGGTTGCACGATTGCTCAAGAGGCGACAGATTATGATTGATTACTGGGCCGGAGAAGGCGTGGAGCCGCAGTGCTTCCTTCATGGTTCTCGTGTTAATTTTCTCCCCGTGGATTGTACATTGGGAAATTGATTGAAATGACCGTGCTTACTCGAGGCGGATAGTTTGTCCAGATTACTGTGTACTTTGTGACTAATGACAAGCTTGTTGCAAACAAAATATTTCATTGACCATGTTTTTCCTGGTGCAGTACACTAGTATTAACGGTTCACATATATAAAAGTCTTCTGCAAAAGATGTTTGTAACATAAATTCGAGAATATTCAAAATTACGACAATTTTGCATGTAACATACGATTCATCCTCAAAAGTATTTGCAAAGAAAAGAATTTACTAAAATTTTTACTGTTTTTTACAAAAAAAATGTTTCAGGATTGTGAAGACAACGACTTCCCCGTATTAATAGATGATCACAATCTGATGAAAATTGAAAATTTTCACCATTTCATATACATGTTTACTATAATAACTGACAATCTCAAGCAGAGTTATCAAATTATGTGTCAATTCAAGGAACTCCTGCATCATTCTGGTAAACAACGGTCACATTTCCATCCCGTCCAAATATTTTGACGCGTCGCACGCCCACACACTTTATCAATCGAGCGCAGCGCTGTTTATGTAGTCTATTCCGGATCATCGATTCAAGTGCTGATATAACACATTTTCTCACCCCGCCACCGCGTGACGTGCGTGGAACGCAAAGATGAATTTCTTGGGACTAGAATATAAGACACATTTGCCATAAAGAAGGTAGAGGTGCCTATTTTAGACCTATTTGGACATATTTTCGACCTAATAGGTTTACAGGCAATTCAATGAGTCTAAAATAGGTACTACACCCCCTCACAACCTCATGAACGAACTCTTGAACCACTCGAAACGGGTCTAAGTGGTCTTCCCGCCGTCGTTGTCGGTCATTTCTTGTCCGTAGACAGCCAAGTCAACGGCAGCAGACTGGCAGTTGGAATGTAGAACACCAACCAACGCGGCCAGCTGACCATCATCGACGACGTCGTCGAACTTTGCAGTTTTAAGCTATGACGTTTGGCGAAATTTTTTGCACAAATCATTTCTAAATTAGTTGACAAGGTTGCGAATTTCTCTCGTTTGTCACTTTTTGTATCTTTCCCAGCTTTTAAAGGGTTCAAAAGTTAATGTAGACTTTCCAACTTTGTGCCAATTTCATAGCGAAACAACCGCGTCCCAAGATCATCGCATTGAGCGTCCATTAGAACGTCAACGGTGGCTTCCTGGGGCCATAAATCCGTTCATTCCAGGTCGGCCGCGTACTCCACGGTCGTCGTCGTCGCCGGCGTGTGACATTAGACATCAATTGGAGCTCTGCGTTTAGCTTACGCGCCTGGGAAAGACAGACGCGCGCGCGCAACTGGTTTATTTATGGCTATCACTAAAACCATAACTCTTACTGGCCACCGGCTGGCTCTGACTGACTGGCACCAGGTCGGTGGTGGAGGGAAATTGCCTCGGCTGAGTATCAATCTTCCCGGTGGCAGTTTGAATGGGTGGTTTTCGGTGGGGGAGAAAAAAAACTGATGGGAATGGGTGCCATTTCCGTGAGATATGGGAAAATCTCACATAATTCGCATTTTTTTTCAAAACCACAGTTCAGGCATTTGTGTTCCGAAAATCAAGTAGGATTTTTTCAATATCCTTTTTACAAAATTGGAGTTTACGTGTAGTCTACACTGGATAACGTATGCATAAATTCCCCTATGTTTTAGGGGTTTAGAAAAGCCAACTTTAGAGCCATAAGAAAAATGAGTAAGAATAATTTATCTAAGTACGATTCTTTTTTTCACACACAGTTTTTCAAGGGATTTTTTCACCGTTTAGTCAACAATGTCACAAAAAACAGCGGGTTAATAAAATGTTTCCACAAAACTTCCAAATATCAAGTGAAGTCGAAATGTTATCAATTTTAAACATTTTTCTGTATTTTCTTAAATTTGAAGTTGATTTTACTTCATTTTAAATTGGTTCAAAATCTTGCACAAAAAAGTGAAATTAGACCATCCCAAAGTTTCGTTTTTACGCAAAAAAATAAATGTTAAGAACCATAATTTTCAAACTTTAAAACACAAATAATTCCGAAATAATCAATTAAAAAAACTTAAAGTTAACCCTCTACAACCTAACCCCGCCTTTAGGCGGGCTTCGATCTAAAAAATCCCCAAAAATAAATTTTCCAACCGATTTTTGATCTCTAAAAAGCATTGAAAAGAAGAACTCTTAAAATTTTAGAAAATTTCAGGGTTGGAAGTTTAACTTGTTTTATGTGACTTTGCCAATGTTTTTAAAAATGTCATTTTTTTAGGGGTCAACTTTGGCTGTGTTTTTTACTAACATTTTCTATATTTTCAGTAAAAAGAAGTATGCAGTAATTTTTGTAGTGTCTAAGACTATGCCTCTACGCACTTTTTTGCAATTTAAATGGTGATGGTGCCATTCTATAGCAGAAAATGTGAAAAACATGCAAAAAATTGAAAAAGTGACTGTAAAAACGTGAAAAAATTAGATAGGCAAAATGTAATTATATTAGGTGGTAGAATAGGCCAAATACTACCAAAAACAAACATAAACTAAACAAGATAAATGCAAATTAAAATACTAAAAATAAAACAAGAAAAACATAAAACAAGTGAAGTAAAATTTTTCGTTGAACAAAAGTTGCTCAAAATGACCTCCTGAACACGGGAAAAATAAATATTTTCGAAAAAAAAATTGGGCAGTAGAGGGTTAAATGACGAGAAACAGCAATTTTACTGAAAAAAGTTTGATTTTGCGAAATAAGGCACACGGAAGTAGATCTACCACATGAAAATAACAGCGAAAACGGGATGTCTTAGTAGGCTATGAAAATGTTTACATTAAGCTAGTTAACAACAGCTCTGTCTATTTCCGTGTACCGTAAACCGGTGTGACATGGATTGGTTTTTAATTTTTTTCTGGAATATTTTCCAGTTGTCAATGTTTGTCTCAACTTTATTATTTTTAAAACATGTACTGGGATAGGCCAAACAAGTTCCTTCCCCTTGTTTCGAAAACAAGTTTTTAAAAGCCTTTTGAAAAATAGTGGCGTTGAAGATTCTTTTTTTGAATCTCGGGTAGACTTTGATAGGGGACCATCCATAAACCACGTGGACACTTTTTTTTTGAAATCTCAACCGTGGACATTCTCTATACAAAAAAAATCATTTTGTGTGAACCGTTGACAATCGCTATACTAACCCCCCCCCCCCCCTTAAGTATCTACGTGGTTTATGGATGGTCCCAAGTCATAGTTTTTCCTGCTAAAATCAGATTGAAAGATATAAAATTTTATATTTACGTTAAGTAGATATACCATCACTTCGGTTGCTGATATAGTTTTAAAGAAAAAATAATCATTGTTTATATTTATTTAAATAAGTCAATAAGCTTTTTAATGAAATTTATGATTTATTGTATTTAAAACTAAATTCAAAACACGAATCAAAGGTTTTTCACATGATATGTTTTAATTATTTAATTATTTTAACTCATTTGAAAATGTCTAAATTTCAGAGCAAAAGTGTATGGGACCACCCTAACGAAATGCGAAAATTTTCCAACTATATGTTTTTCCATGTTATTTTGCCCGCTGAACCTAAATCTGCCCTCAGAATTAATCCAAAGTCTACAAAAAAACAATTAGACATTTTCAAATAAAGATGTCTCGAGTTTTTCATCGTTTATATTGCTAGATCTCCTCTTTCGAATGCAACCTGGCGCGTAAATTTTGGCTTGCGCTTTTTTCAGATATTTTAGTTTTAAATTAGCATCTTTTTTACCTTAAAAAGGCAGTAACTTTGACCCATTTGTCCAAATTGACCTGCCAACAAATAAAAATGTATATGTTTTTAGAGCTCTAAAACTAAAAGTGTCGAACTTTTCTCCAAAACTTAACCTTGAATGGCTACGTCAAAAAATGATTTTTGAAGGTTTGCTTAGATGCTTTTTATAAATTTGGTCATAGAGGGCGTAACTTACGAGAAAATTGTTTAGTGTCTTTCACAAAGTTGCTTGGATTGGCAAGCCCCACAACTTTTTAGAAGTCGAAAAAAATCCCAAAATTTTCCTGAAAAGTTTTTCAAAATCACCCTTATCGTGAACCACCCTAAATTTCAACAACTCTTCACCAGTGATGACAACCATCGCGACGCTCATTTTTGGTTCGCGGCACATTTTTTGTTTGTAGTGCTTTTCAGTTACGGAATTTGACAAAGTTGTGTATGAAGGACTTGTAGAACACACCAAATCGTACAACTTTGCTGAACATAGTGTTAATTTTTGATGAATACAAAAAAAGTTACAACCAAAAATGCGTTAGGCAAACAAAAGCATCGCGAACCATTGGTCCTGAGGTCTGAAATCTTCTTGTAACTTTTTGCGTAAGAATTTTACAGCTATACAATGTTCTGGAGAAATGTTGCTGTTGGTGAGTTCTACAAATGCTTCGAACACCATTTTGTCGAATTCCGTAACTGAAAAGCACCACAAACGAAAAATGTGCCGCGAACCAAAAATGAGCGCCGCGATGGTTGACATCACTGCTCTTCACCAGTTTTCGGGAAATCAATTTTCCACTTAATTTTGCGATCTGGACCACTGTGCATTGGTTCGTTGAAGGTGTTCGTTGATAAGTTGATTTTTTTAAATATAATAAGGGAACAGCATCTAATTCCAGCGTGCCTTTTATGTTGCCATATCAGCACTTTGACATTCAATTACAGCTCATTAAAACCTTTTTCAACTGAAATCGAGCGATAAACAGCTCAATAAAAAGTGAGCAAGCAAGTTTCATTCAAAAGTTTAGCAGTCTACTCTTTAAAAAAATTACCTTGTCTTTCAATTGGACTTTTACTTTTCACACCAAACATTGAATTGCGTTAAATGATTCAGGTTTTTGGATATCAAACCTTTTTGTATGGACGGTTGCAAAAAAAATGTATGGAGACTTGTAGACTTGTATGGATGTTGCAAAATGAATATCTGGTCATAGGAAATACAAAAAAAGTTTTATCTATATAAAAAAATACAAAAATAAATTTAAAAAAAATCTTTATTTTAGACATTTTCTTATTCCTGAAAATACGAAAAACAATTAAAAGGTTAGTTTTTTGGAAAAGCGTTTTTTTTTTCATCGAATTTTTAGTTTAATAAAAAAAAATTGAAAAGCAGGAGAGGAATTTACTATTTTTTTCCTTATTTGTCTTAAAACTACTCAAACTTTTGATCACTGTTAGATCTGTGTTTGATTTTATATTTTTTTATATTTCATTCCTTCATTTCGTGATCAAGGACCAAAGTTTCACGCAAATCGAAAAGGAGTTGGGACATTTTTTTTCGATTTCTTGTGAGTTTGCAGAGAATGTCCAAGTGGAATAACGTAATCAAATTCGTATCTGTAAATTTAATAAATTATTTTAAGATTGCGCGTTTAAAACTCGGTTATATATAAGATTGAAAATAAATTTCATAGATTATTTCATGTCATCATGAACAACATTCATTTCTTATTGATTAGCACCTTTTCAACCACTTTAACACGCTCCAATTCCGTTCCCATGCACACAGAGCACCCTCCTACCTTACCATATCATTATTTCATTAGTCTCTTTCCCACATCCCGGAGCAAAGCCGACTAATTCATCGATCGATCAATGCCTGGTGGTCCTGGTGCAGTGTTTTCTTAGCTGCGTTTGAGTACTAACAGCGGCGCTACATAAACTGCGCGCGATGCATCGATCTCTTTCAACGGCATTTACATTTCAATTTCGCACCCGACAGATACTACTTACGTGGACGCTGGGTTACGCTCACAGGTAAATTTATTACTTTCAATTTGTGAATTTTGGAAATGAAAATTTCGAGGTACATTTTTTTGCTTTGTTTTGAAGAAATAATGTAAATTTTGAAGAAGAAAGCAATTTTCATCCGGTTTTGTTTTGCCAAATTCAATTATTATTTTTTTTATTATTATTTCTTAAGGTGTAAACTGCAATTAATTAAGCCATCAGCATTGGTTACACCTTTTCTTCTGCTCAACTTTTTGCATCCTCGAGCACTGCGCACTTAATTAGTCATGAAACTGCTCCAGGCAACTTTGAGCACGTGTTTTAAATTTTTACGACACACCTCACACCTCTTTTGAATGCGTTTGTTTGCAAACGTATTCGAGCATAAAATCACTGCATTTCCACACTGAGTTTCAGAGCTTCCAGTGATTCATGGGAGGACATTTTTCACGACTTCTGTTTCCATTGGGTTTCAGTTTTTCCTCTGGTGCATTCATCATTGCAATGGGAGGATCGAAAGGGGTGGTGAAAAAAAAACAATAAATTATGTTTACGAGAAAATTAACACTCTTACAACATGGTTCGCTGGGTTGGCACGGTTAAAGGTTATGTAAATATTAGATTTTCTTGCAATGTTACCCACAAGGATCATAGATTTCATAGTTCAACCCTGCCACCAATCAAACGTACAGCAAACCACTTGACTCACCTGTCAAACAGAACAATGCGACGGTTAGTATTGCCAGCTTCGTTGATAAATGGTTCTCCGTAATTCTCGCCATGCTCGCCAGCGCTATGATCGGGTCTTCGTAGCTGGTTTGGACGCGTGGGATGTGTGAGGGGGGGTCAACACCGGGTTGACCACCGTAGTAGTACCGTAGGTTCTTCGACACTGTGACCAAGTCTAGTGAATTCACTTTCTTCTGTGGCGAGATTCTTGCTGGCACTGCTTCTCTTCTTCTCTTCTATTCACAGTTGATTTATTCGGAATGCTTCGTGTGCGGCTGTTTCGCGATGGATTAGATGTTTAAAATGTTTATTAGTGAGCTTATAGTTTTATAAAATAGTTCTGTATTGTCCATTTTGTCAGCCTGACTAGCGATTTCCGTTGGTGACAAAGGAGTTGTCGAGAAAGTGGAACTGATACACATGGGTTTCCAGAAGCGTTTATTACTTGCCAGTCTGCCAATTAATTACTCAAATTACTGGTCCAAAATGATTAATTACATAAATTACTTAATTACTTTTCACTACGATAAAAAACATTTTATTTAAATAGCTCATTCGATAGCTCTTTAAAAAATTATGCTGTTTTTTTTGTATCTATATGGACATTGTGAACTTCGCGTATAATTTTTATTGAAAAAAGCAATAGGCGATCAAACGTCAAAAATGCTCCCCAATAGAGGTCGCTGAAGCTTTGGGTGATGTTTACATAATATCTTACAGCGAGTTAATTGGTTTGAAATTTGGAATTGTTTTATTTTATTATAAAATTGACATTAGTATTTAATTATATTTGTTTTATGGCCAATTTAACCTGTTCATTATCTGATTCGAAATTCCATAATGTTTCACGTTTCAATCAACCGAACCCTTATCAATCAATTGCAAAAGAAGATTATTTAAGTTGACTTATGTTTTTTGAAGTCGTGTTTGTCATAAAAGCAAAAAAAAAACTAACTTAATCCACCTATGTGGTTGATGCCTTCCTCACTTTTTACCAACAATGGGTAATATGGTTTGGACACATATTTCAGCTATTTTTTTAGATTCAGAAAAATAAGTACACAGATATAACTTAAGTGGTCATAACTCGAGACAGGGTTGCCTGATTTTCAATGTTGTGGACTCGTTGGAAAGGTCTCTCGATTACCTAACCAACGATGGGTCGGGTGATAGATCCGGACATCGTTTGCATACATTTAATTGAGATCCAGCTTCAAAAAAGTACATAAATATCACTTAAGTGGTCATAACTCGAGACAGGGTTGCCAGATCTTCAATGTTGTGAGCTCTTAGGAAAGGTCTCTTGATTACCTAACCAACGATGGGTCGGATGATTGATCCAGACATCGTTTGCATACATTTAATTGAGATCTGGCTTCAAAAAGTACATAAATATCACTTAAGTGGTCACAACTTGAGACAGGGTTGCCAGATCTTCAATGTTGTGAGCTCGTAGGAAAGGTCTCTTGATTACCTACCATCGATGGGTCGGATGATGGATCCGGACATCGTTTGCATACATTTAATTGAGATCCGGCTTCAAAAAAAGTACATAAATATCACTTAAGTGGTCATAACTCGAGACAGGGTTGCCAGATCTTCAATGTTGTGAACTCGTTGGAAAGGTCTCTCGATTTCCTAACCAACGATGGGTCGGATGATGGATCCGGACATCGTTTACATGCATATAAATGAGATCCGGATATATGTGAAAACACATTTTTATACATAACTTTTGAACTAGTTATCGAAACTTCAAACAATTCAATAGCGATGTATGGGACCCTATACCAAGTCGATTGCAACTGGTTTGGTCAAAATCGGTTCAGCCAGTGCTGAGAAAACTCAGTGAGAATTTTGGTCACATACATACATACACACACACATACACACACATACACACACACACAGACATTTGTTTAGTTTTCGATTCTGAGTCGATATGTATACATGAAGGTGGGTCTCCGAGCTTTTAATAAAAAGTTCATTTTTAGAGCAGGATTATAGCCTTACCTCAGTGAGGAAGGCAAAATACTGTACTGTTTTACATCAATATATGAATTTTTAAAAATAATAATTTATTAATAATTTAAAATTGTTTTCAGTTTATTGCAAGTCGAAAGCCGTTAAAATATAGAAGTTGTTTAAAGTTGATTTTTCGAGCCAAACATAAACTTTGACAAATATTTGCAGCGGCTCTTCTTGTCCCGCCCATGTGGATCAATCGGACCGCGCACTGGACTCACAATCCAAAGGTTGCTGGTTTGAATCCCGCGGAGGGCGCTCTAAAATTCTTTGTGTAAATATGGGTATCCGGCGCCGTCGCTCCGTGCCGTACTCAAACACTTAGGAGCCTAGGGCGGCGAAGTCCTTGTTGTTAAAAGGAAGACACTAGTGGTTGGTACTAGCAATGGTGGCCGACAGCTATAAAGTCTACTTCATTTTTCTTCATGAAAATTGTGAAATTCATCAAAATAACGTTAAGTTTTGAAATGTTTTTCAATCATTGGTTTGACATTACTTTGCATGTTTTTTTTCTAAAGCAAATTAAAAAAAAATCGTTACTGAAAAAACGGATAAGTTGAAATGTGACATTTACATTGGATTTAATGTCTGCATCTGAATATTAGTCGATTTTAATTTCACTGAGTTTGATTTTTAACATTGAAACATTTGTCTCAGAAATATTTGGACATTTTGCGGGAATAAAGCTTAGTTCTTACAGGACTTAATAGAGATATTACAGGACTGTCAATTTCTGCAGATTATGAAAAAATATAATACATATTTTTATTTTTATTGATTTTTAAATGGCTATCACTTGAATACTTTGTTTTTATCAATGATAATTAAGTACAGTTTGGTTTCAAATATTTGATCCACATAAACTTCAAATAATTTTGACTGCCTATTAGAAGGAAAAGCATAAAAAATAATCAATTCTAATGTAGTTCTTGCAATAATAAAAAACCAGATGCAGTCTTTTTTAATCTCTGTGTTTCACTTTATTTGAAATTAATAAAATTCTGTTATAATAGATTATATATAAAAAGCAAATAGTTTCGTTGAAGAAGTACAACTTTAAAAAAACAATTACCTTAATTACTAAAAAATTACTTTAATTACCAATTAATTACTTTAAATTACTCTATTACCACGAATTAAAAAGTTATTAGAGAATTACCTAATTACCAGCTAAAAATCAAAGTAATTATTAATTACTTGCCAGTCTTAAGCCTTGCTGGAAACCCTTGCTGATACATTCGTTTCGTGAGCTTAATAAAATGATTTTTTAAATGCCATTGCTATCCCTGCTTGACTCCTATATCGAAATTCAATCTGAAATTAACTTTTTTGTCGAAGATCGATATGTATGCCATACTTAGAGACTTCAAATTGAAATTCGTTCGTTGTTAATTCAATTGAAACATTGATTTAGAAAATTGCTGTAGTTTTTTTTAATTTAATTCAAAACATAAGTCCTAAGTTCAAATAACATAGCATTAAAAGTATATAAATTTTAGGTTAAGTGAATGAAATGCTTTGATCAAAATTCAATAGAACATTTTTCATAAAAAATATCAAATTTCGTTATCGCCAAAACCAATTTTGTAGCAAGAATCAACAAATTTCCAAATGTGCGTTATAAATTGTTCCACTGAAAAGACCTATAAATCTGAAGATATATTTGAATTATGTTTCAATAACATTTTAAACTTTTAACATAAAAATTAATTCAAACTGTTTTTAGTGCAAAATTGTCCAAAAAATGCAATGATGTAGTCCATTTACCGATT
Organism: Culex pipiens pallens; assembly: GCF_016801865.2. Taxonomy (NCBI): domain Eukaryota; kingdom Metazoa; phylum Arthropoda; class Insecta; order Diptera; family Culicidae; genus Culex; species Culex pipiens. Next base: position 166,243,180 of record NC_068938.1, read on the forward strand.
CGAATTAATTTTTATTGAGAAAAACATGACACTCTGAGAGTACTAAAATATTGCAATTTATCAATGTTTTCTTAACTAATGTTAACTAACTTTGAAAAGTTTTCATACGTTGTTGAAAACTACTTCATGAGGAACTTTGAACACTTCTCTACCGAGGTCACTATGGTTCTGTACTATTCGTTTGAATTTAATTCGTATTTTTCATTTTGCAAAAAAAATCTTAAACCAATCAAAATCACCCCGGTTATCAAAGTCATCCCGTTTCATGGTACATGGTCGAAAACTTCAAATCTATGAATAGTTACAAAAATGATAATTCTACTACAAACTTTGTTCAAAGCTTCTATTTCACCCAGCCATGATTAAAAATACAAAACAAAGATCGGGGTTTAATTTTATTTTAGCAATTCCAAAATTTTAACATTTCAATGAATACACTTTAACAAGCGATTAAAACGAGAAATGTTGTATGGTTTTTCACTATTAATAGAGATTTTTTTTTGTAATTAACTCGGATTTTTACAAAATACCGTATTTATTAGAAAATACTCAAATTTTCATATTTTAAAACATGCTTTTGCACTTTAGTTACAGTTTTTATTTGTAAAATACTAAAATTTTACACAAAATAAAAAAAATACTTTAAAACGTTCAAACAATATCGTATTTTAATACAAACTTAAAATTTTCATAATTTGCAATTTGGTTTTAAAAATATTTTCACTATTCTATGGATATATTTGATGAAAAACTATGTTTTTAAACAGTTAAAATGCATGCAAAATTTCGAATGGTTTGATACCCATATTGCAAATTATGAAAGTGAGTACTTTCAAAAAATACCCCATTTTATGAAAATGGGAGTATTTCTCAAATAAACAAAATTGAAAGTGAAAAAAGCATACACAATTTTGTTTCGTTTGCTACCAGTATTGCAAATCAAAAAATGTTTAGTATTTTCGAAAAAAAAACCGTATTTGGTGTTTTTTGAAGTATTTACATGTGAAACCTACTACATTATTAAAAAATATATATTTTTAGTGAATGCATTGTAACAACCTTCTAACAAACACATTTTTTTACAGAAGCTTTGAGATTTGATCGAAAACTTATATATGAACTTTATAGAAAGTACAACAAAAAATAAGTAAAAATATTATTTTTTTTATATTGTAAATTGCTACAGTTGTTTTAATTAAACGATTTTGCTTACTTGCCAAAAATAATAATAATGTTTTAGTTGTACAAATTATTGATAAAAACTCGTCTCGAGTTGCTGACCTTGAATGAGAACCAGCAAAAATTGAAGCTTATTCTCGAGTTCATTGGTAAGTTTTCAAACGAGCACTTACAATGAACTCACTTTCATGAGCGATGAACTCCAATGCATGTAAAAAGTCACAAACAGGAATCAGGGAGTAGGAAATAGGACGCGAATGTCAAGAAAATGAAGGAATTCGAGATAAATGGGAGAGAATTGAGCGAAAAGAGACCGGAAATGGACATTTTTCTCTCAATTTTCTCTCGTTTTGCACCAACGATGAATGTTTTGATCGAACGATGAACGTTTTGACCGAACGATGATCATTTGCTTCGTGCGTGTTTGAAAAGATCTCAGTGAAAAAGATAATAAATGGGAGAGAATTGAGCGAAAAGAGACCGGAAATGGACATTTTTCTCTCAATTTTCTCTCGTTTTGCACCAACGATGAATGTTTTGATCGAACGATGAACGTTTTGACCGAACGATGATCATTTGCTTCGTGCGTGTTTGAAAAGATCTCAGTGAAAAAGATAATATATTCCAACTAAATTAGAGCCAGGGTTGTTAAAATATCAAAATATCAGCTCTCAGCAACTACAACTATCCCGCCTGAATAATCATGCCTCAAATATGACTGCTCTTCTCTCCTCATTGAAACTCTCAGCGCCGAACAAAGCCGAACAGTCGTGGCATAGTCGTGGAAAAGGGGAGGAGTGATAGAGAGAGAATGACATCGCTGGGAATCACGAGACACAAGAAGAGATCTCACAAGCTATAGTGACGGCAGCTATACTCTCGGATATTTTTGGTGCAGAGATATTCTATTGATAGCTTTTCTATCATTCATTTGCAAAACTGATTAGAGCTTTTGATTTTGGAGTATTAGGCAGTAAAGTATCGATTGTCAAAATCTTAATTTTTCAAACTGATTTTTGTTAAAAAACTATTATGTATCAAATTGTGCTCATATAATCTTCAAAAATCCATAGCCTGCCAAACAATAAACTGTATCCAACAAGCTCAGACTGTTGAAATCCTCTTTAAGAAAAGCTCCTCAAAATATCAGCATCAATTTCAACCAACCACTTTGATCCAGCTTATTTTGCAGTTGACAACCGTTTGAGATTTTTTCCTTCAGTTCAAAATCACTGCTCCAGGTGTATTATTTATGTCCCATTAATCGCTTCCAGGTTAGCAGCGGCTTATAATGCAGACAATTTATGCATACATTCCTGATCAAAGTTTTGGTTGTTTTAAAAATTCAGATTTGGCAAATTCTCAATCGAACCACTCTGTCGTCACACTAAAGCAGTCGTAAAACGATGGATTTCAAAGCAAGAAATGTGCAACCCACGCATCTCCCCCGATCGATTGTGGACAAAATGTTCCGCATTGTGTGTCCAACTGTGTCCAACGACTGTGTATATTAAGTCCCAACAACTTCATTAACCATACACGACCGTGTCATTCCGGGAACGTTCGCCGTTCAGTGCGCGATCACGTTTCATCCAAAATTTGAGAGCGAAAAAAAGCAAAAGATTTTTTTTTCGATCGAACCAATCACCATGTTTGCACATTTATGAGATAGATTAAATATTCCCCCTTCTCATTTGTGTGTCAGGACGTGCCTGGAATAGGTGACCTATGGATTTAGCAAATTTGGCTATCCCTCCCCCTGAGCGAGGGATTTTGATTGAATCCCACGCGTCACTAATGGCTCACCATAATCGACTGCTAACTGCCAACAGGCGGACATGAATAAATTCATCCCAATCGCTCGATGTTGATAGTCAACGTGGTGTGGACGAGGCGCCACATATTTTAGTCAGTAACTTGGAAAAAAGTTAATTTAGGGTTGGTTCACTTAATTTGGAACAGTCTCCTTAGGTTCTTAACGATAAAAATCATTTGAGGTCAAGAATTGCAACGTTCACCCCTTACACCAAATCCCAGATCAGTAGCATGTCAAATCTGAAGAATTTGTTTCGTTGGCAGATTTTTTCCTCTTTCCTCATAAGAAAGCAGCAACACGCGTCCCGGCTATAACTCTGCGGAAATGGTTGATTTTATTAGAATCTTTATGGGACCGATGATTGTTCTATTTGCCATTACTGCCGCCAATGGCAGGCGGGCAGTTGTGACGGTTTGTGGGCGGTGTGAAATTTGTGACACATGTCGGTCCCAGTTTGGGATGTGGGATCGTTAGTATGCGTAAAAGTCGCACGCTTTGTGTGAAGATTTTGCTGTTTTAGCAATAGAATAGTGTGATTTGTCAAAGAAGGTATAATTTGCAAGCATTAATATTCAATTAATGCAGATTGGGTCGAGAAGCACGCACGTTACACTATTACAGCACTTGCTCTCTTGTCAACCTTTTGGAATATATCTTTTAAATCGCAGTTATTCAGTAAAGCAAAGTTGAAGTTACCTATGTTATAATTGTTTCAAAGAATAAGTAAATGTTGGGCCAAAAATAAATAATCTTTAATAAACCAACGATCAAATTTTTGTATTTTTGTTTGACATAAGCTTCGTAGGGCCTTTTCCAATGACCAACAGACCTATTTGCACGGTAAGATCGATGTTTCTAGAATTGTGTGTGTGTGTGTGTGTGTGTGGTCCAATCCAATACCCGCTAACCGGTAGCGAAATCATGGGAAAGTATAGTTTGTATCAGACTTTGTATATGCCGAATGCTGATAGGGGAGATGGGGGTAAGACGGCCACCCTAAGGGAGAAGTCTAATAAAATTTACACAACAGTTTATTTTGATCTCAAATTACGTAAATATTGTTCTACTACTAATTCATTATAGAAATAACATAAATTAGTTGGTCTAAAAACCAATTTTCAATACTTTTCAGCAATTTAAAAAAAATAATTGAAATCGTGTATAAATGAAATACGTGGGGTAAGACGGCCACCCATGTGGGGTAAGACGGCCAGTGCTATAAATTAACTTAATAACTTTGCTAAATCCACCCAAATACCTACATGGTTGGTTGAACAGACTTCTCTGAACATCATAACTATTTTGGTTGAAAAAAATCAGGTTTCAAATGTGAAGAAAAATGCTGTTTAAAAATGTAATATTTTGGCTCAGTGAATATCATATTATTGCGACCACATTTTATGAAAAACTGTGCATTTTTACTACAAAACAAACACAATTTGATGCAAAATAATTAGTTTGTGTATTTCGATTAGAATAAGTAAATCAAAATTATGTAAACAATATTAAATTCGCGATTTTTATGAAAAGTTTGATAGGATTTCATACTATTCAATGAGTTTTGCTATATCACAGTAAGGAATGTTGTCGAAACGGTAGTTAACAGCATTTTGATTTAAAATGGATATAGTTTTATTGAAAATGCTTTTTCTTTGTCTACAAGTATGTCTTAATAGTCAAAAACCGTCAAAAATATAACCTATATCAAATAAAATCCACAAATTACGGGTGGCCGTCATACCCCCGGAGGAGGTGGCCGTCTTGCCCCCAAATACATTATTTTTTTAAACATTTTTTGTAAATAGCTCATCGCATTTTTTAAACTTTTTCGAGGGACATAATCTAGGGAAAACTTCAATTTAACATAAAAAAATATTTGAAGACAGGAAACATATTGTTATCTAACAAAAATGCCTATGTTGTAATTCATGAAAATTACATCCAGTTTCAAGTTCAAAAATTATTTCTTTGTTTTGAGCTATTTTTATACTATTTCAAACAATATTTTTGGCAAAGGTGACTCCATATGCATTATTTAGCATGAGGAACAGTATTGCTAAACATTTTAGTAATATTCATTAGTATACTTATTAAAACAGTGGGGTGGCCGTCTTACCCCGCCTGGCCGTCTTACCCCCAGCTCCCCTACAACTTATCTCAGTCCCGGGTATTAGGTGGTGATAGCCCTCGCGCTGCTTCCAACGACCCGTTTTAGAATGACAGAGCTCCTTGCGGTCCAATTCCGAGGTCGCTGGGCATTGTTCGGCCCCGCCTAAACATAGAAGCAAGCATCTGGAGGAAACTCAATCTATATTTAGACTTCCAATCCCCTCCCGCAAATCAGGGATCAGCGCGTATTTAATATGAGAAGATAACATGTTTCAACACTTCGGCTCAATTCACTGCTAGAGTGTAAACCTTCTGATGGCCGACTGCTTAGCGTCCCAGACCACCAATCCAAAGGTGTGAGTTCGAATCCCACCTGATTTCATTTCAGTTTTTATTCATATTCAAATTCCTGATTCCAAATTTCAAAGGTACCGACCGGGATTTGATCCCTGAACCTTCTGCATGGGAGACAGAAGCCGTAACCATTAAGCCACGGAACCGGTTAAGATCGATGTTTCTAGAATTTGTTCAAAAACTGTAAGAAAATAAAAAAAAAATCTTGAAAAAGAAACTCCTTTTCTTTTATTGTGGCCCTTACCACTTGCTCATGAAAGTTAGAAATTTTCGAATGAAAATATCTCGAGTTTAAAGAAAAATACCCCTGAGATTTTTCAGCGTTTTAGTGCTTTCGAATACAGATATTTGAGATTTAAGGTGAAACGGGACGCCAGTTCTTGGACAACTTCCCTTTGACTTAAATCAATTTCTGAGCTCGACATACTGCTTGCTATTGACCTAATTAGCGCCTGTAAAAAAAAGTACTTCGTAAGTTACGGCATTTTCCTTATTTTGGTTTCAAATTGCATATTTTTTACCTGTAAATTTGACTCTTATGTTCTCATTTATTTTTCAAAATCTAAAATGTTTGTTTTTGAAGAGCTCCGTTGCTACGTTCAAAAAAACTGTTTGTTGAGGGTTTACTCTGATGTTATTCACAGAATATGAAATAGAAGGCATAAATTGCGAGATAAAATTATGGTATCTTCGACAAGTTTGATTAGATTGCCATGCTCATTCTTAGATTGCCATTCACTTCCTAGAAACGAAAAATATCTCGACAATATTCCTTGAAGTTAGATCATCAAAAATTTCAATTTGCAACAAGTCTTCTAAAGATACCAAAGCTCCAAAATATCAAGAATTTTCGGAAAATCCATTGTCCACTTAATTTTGCGATCTGGACCACTGTGCAGTGTGGCCAAAGTAGCAAAATAAGTGGAAAATTGATTTTTCGAAAAAGAGTGTTTTGGAGTTTTATTGTCTTTAGTAGCGTTGTTGCAAATGAATGTCGACTATTGGTTTGGAAGAAAAATAGGGCGTTTCATGATTAGGGTGATTTTAAAAATCTAACTTTTTATGAATATTTTTGGTTTTTTTTGTTTTTCAGAAAGTTATTGGGCTTTTGCCAATCCAAGCAACTTTGTCGAAGACACCAAGAATTTTATCTCGCAATCTTCGCCTTCTACGACTTTGACCGAACATCACTTTTCGTAGTTTCCCAATTCCCAAAAATATTCCTGAAAAGTGTCCTGTGCTGTAAAATGTCACTTGCGTCACTTAGTTATACTATGACAAATAAGACGTTCCCCGCCGTGCTGATCAATCGGATGACGCACTGGACTCACAATCCAGAGGTCACCGGTTCGTATCCCGCGGCGGGCGCTTTATAGTTCTTTGTGTAAATATGGGTATTCGGCGCCGTCGCACCGTGCCATACTTTCAAACACTTAGGAGCCCAGGGCGGCGAAGTCCTTGTAGATAAAAAGGAAGACCCTAGTCGTTGGTACTAGTAATGGTGGCCAACAGCTATAAAGGCTAGTATAAAGCCAACTTCGTTTTTAAAAAGACGTCTGCTTGCATCAATACAGCCGTGAAAAGATGAGCAAACATGAGGTTAGAAATGCACCGTATTTTCAATTAAAAAATCATTGGTAAAATTTTAATCCTTTCCAACAAACATTTTCAGATAAATTTGCTTTTTTAAATTTGATCTTAATTGACCTTATTTTATATTTATCCCTTTTTTAAATATTTGTCCGGAATTCCATGTTTTAAAAGATTATTTTAAATATAAAAATCATAACAGAAGTTTATTAATACAGTCCAGACTCGATTGTCCAAAGGACTTGGAAATAATTAACTTCGGAAAATCAAATCTTAAATTTTTTTTTCTTTGTCTTATTTTCGATTGTTGAGCTTATCTATGACCCATAAACTACTATAAAGTGATTTAGAATTTTTAGATCCATGATAGCGGCCAAAATGACGGTGATAAAATAATGACGAAATGCAATTTGTAAGTTATAGCCAATCAACCACTCAAATTTGACTAAAATTAGATAGCTGAAATCGAATTTGATGTGAAAACTAGGATTATAAATAAAACGAAAAAAGAATTGTTTTGTTCACGATTCGATTATCCGATGTCCCATACAAACCTTCGGATAATCGAACTTTGGATAATCGAAACTTCGGATAATCGAGTCTACTACATTAACATAATCGTATTTGCTAGTTCTTTTTTGTGGATTAATCTCATCTACAATAATTCGATTTTTCTATATTCTGAAGAATGGTAAATCGAACTCATCAAATTCGAAAAGACAAATTTTAAATAGTCCATGTCATTATCACCGCAGAAACAGTTTTTAGATTTAAATAAAATTAACCATCGTTATGAACAAAAATCAATGTTTTGTAAATTTGACTCGGACGTAAAGGCGCATTTCGATTCATCGGGCAACATGACATGGAAAAAATCATTATTGTTTGACTGACATTTCTCAAGTGTGAACGACGCTTTTGATCTTTTCAACGTTCGTAGTGATAGATCTCTCCTTTAAAATGCAAACTGATTAAAATGGAATAGCTTGTTAACCTATTTTGTTATTTAAATTGCATTTTGTTTGCTTTGAAAAGATTTAACAAAATTACTGTGCCCCATTTTTTTTTAATAAGGCCGTTGCAAATATTTTTTGAAGCAAAAAAATAAAAAGAGTATAAAAATTTCAATTACGAGCCCAGGTTTCAACATTTTCATGAAAAAGGTGTTTTAAAATGCATTATACACCTGTCCAGTTGTTTTGCCATCATTAGTTTCCAAAATATCTGAGTATTGACGAAAATTTTATTTTTTGCGAAAAATATTTTTTTGCGGTGCTGTACATTGGAATTTCATAAAAAATCAAAACATTTTTGAACAAGGCCAAACATGCTAAATATTTTATCAATGCAGAAAAATGCCTTTCTAGATTGTTTTCAGTTGATTAGACTTCTATTTTCATGGAAATTTTGAAGTTTTTTAGAAAAATATTTTTTTGCCCTCTGATTTTTCAGACCAATTTTGAAGGGGGGGGGGGGGGGGGGGCGACATAAACTTTGAAAAATATTTGCAAAGGCCTAAATAATATTCCCAAAAAAAGGTGAAACCACAGTTTTTCATTTCGCTTCGCGCTGGTTTGCTACCCTGTATAGAGCCCTAAGACGAAGTTCTTCGTCAAAATGTTATTAGAAAAATTAAAGCACCATGACTTGAAGTGTGCATAGGAAGATTAAAGGTTAGTTAAGAAAACTTTTTTTTTTGTTTTTTTTTGTCAATATGACCCAACGGGCCATTATGCTAGGAAAGGATAAAGTAAATGTTGAAGTGTATAATATATGGTTGATAGATTTGGCAACAAAGATTCAACTCTTTCAAATATTATAATAGGAAAGACTGTAACGAAATTAAATTGTTATTGATACGTATTGAAGTTATGCTTGAAATTCAATTGAATTGAATCGTTATCAATAACATAACTCGACAATTTTGAAGTTGATGTCAGCAAATGCTTCAGTTTCATCAAGGCATGATAGATTTGGGATCCCTGAACACACTCCAAACAACAGAATTGAATTTTGATGAATTTCCAGCGAAAAAAAATGTAACTTAATTGTTTAATGAAACAAGAAAAACGATTGGTTTGGTATGCTACGTTTTGAGTGAAAAATTAAAATATGTAGGGTGTAAATTGTGCACTGCATGAATTTAAATTTCCTTGTAACTAATTAAAATTGTTTATTTCCATTCCATATACTAAACTATTTCTTAACGATATGTTTTGCTCATTTCCACGCAAATGATGTTGATCGAATCCAGTCCCATTATCCTGCTGCGTGAATTACTATAACTTATTACAATGTCACCACACCTTAAGTTGACGCTTAATATCATATTGACGCTTAATACCATACTCGGCTTTTTACGATTCTTCACAGCACGGATGCGAGTTTACAGCTTCATCTCGGCGCAAAAATGAGCCAATTATTAAACCAACCGCCGATTCCATGCGACACACTCCGTTGGTCGGTTGTTTTAAACTTTTATAGTTCCACTTTTTTTACGTGTTCCGGTCACGGTGATATTTTTTTTTCCTTCTCCCAGGTAGACTTTGACCACAAGTCCAGCTGAAAGTTGTTCCTCTTCAGTCATAAAATTTAATTTGGAACTTAATATTCATCCCCCTTCGTCTGGATAATCCACCGTCACCGCACACACCAAACCAAACCACTCTTCCGAATCCTTTGATCTTCTGGTCTTTTCCTTCTTAATTCACTTTTTAAGGTACACACAAATTCAACCCGGCAATAACACTAACTTGCAAAAAAATGTCGCTCCCACCCTCTCTTCTGTGTTTTTCCCGGCAAAGTTGGGGGGGTTAGGTTTACAAAACTCGTTGTGCGGTTAGTTTTTGCAGTCCCGGGCACAAAGTTAATTTATTACGACCACTTCTTAAATCATTCGATTCCCCACTCCGGCCTGAAGTCGTACAAGGTTTCCACTTTGCAGCGGATGTCAGAGCTTCCAACTTCCCAAGCTGCCGCCGTCACCTTAACACCTTGCAGGAATTGATCGCTATCGATATTCACCTATTAGCTTAATGGCAACTCGCGTGATTATTCACGTTTTCGAAAACACCTGTGCAAAAATAACCGAACCTGCGCCACTTCTCCTCTCTTCTCGAGCGACGATTTGCATAAACCGACTTGCAAGCGAAAGCACCCGCGATCGAATCCCGTCCCGCGCCGATCCTTTGGTCCTTTTTGACCAACGCAAAATTCGCGCAAATTCTCACTCTCTTTTTTGCGAACTCTTCTCACTGGAAGAGAGAAATTGGCGCGCACGCGTCCACACTCTCGGCTCGTCCAACGCTGACTGCCGGCCGGATTGGCACAAACTGCTCAGCTTGGTTCGGGATGTAAACAAAACAACACACAGTTGCGGCGCGTGCTCCCCGGCCTCAGTTGTTGTCGTGGGGTGGCTTCTGCAGTTTCGAGCAGCCGTTTGACTGCCTCTTTTTTTGCGCAAAGTCGCGAAAATGAACTGAACGAAAGGCGGAATGATGATGGTGACAGTGATGAGATCAGGGGTGTATTGGGGGGATCCAAATCCAAATCCAAATCCAAATCCAAACCCAAATCCAAATCCAAATCCAAATCCAAATCCAAATCCAAATCCAAATCCAAATCCAAACCCAAATCCAAATCCAAATCCAAATCCAAATCCAAATCCAAATCCAAATCCAAATCAAAATCCAAATCCAAATCCAAATCCAAATCCAAATCCAAATCCAAATCCAAATCCAAATCCAAATCCAAATCCAAATCCAAATCCAAATCCAAATCCAAATCCAAATCCAAATCCAAATCCAAATCCAAATCCAAATCCAAATCCAAATCCAAATCCAAATCCAAATCCAAATCCAAATCCAAATCCAAATCCAAATCCAAATCCAAATCCAAATCCAAATCCAAATCCAAATCCAAATCCAAATCCAAATCCAAATCCAAATCCAAATCCAAATCCAAATCCAAATCCAAATCCAAATCCAAATCCAAATCCAAATCCAAATCCAAATCCAAATCCAAATCCAAATCCAAATCCAAATCCAAATCCAAATCCAAATCCAAATCCAAATCCAAATCCAAATCCAAATCCAAATCCAATGTTGATGTTGATGTTGATGTTGATGTTGATGTTGATGTTGATGTTGATGTTGATGTTGATGTTGATGTTGATGTTGATGTTGATGTTGATGTTGATGTTGATGTTGATGTTGATGTTGATGTTGATGTTGATGTTGATGTTGATGTTGATGTTGATGTTGATGTTGATGTTGATGTTGATGTTGATGTTGATGTTGATGTTGATGTTGATGTTGATGTTGATGTTGATGTTGATGTTGATGTTGATGTTGATGTTGATGTTGATGTTGATGTTGATGTTGATGTTGATGTTGATGTTGATGTTGATGTTGATGTTGATGTTGATGTTGATGTTGATGTTGATGTTGATGTTGATGTTGATGTTGATGTTGATGTTGATGTTGATGTTGATGTTGATGTTGATGTTGATGTTGATGTTGATGTTGATGTTGATGTTGATGTTGATGTTGATGTTGATGTTGATGTTGATGTTGATGTTGATGTTGATGTTGATGTTGATGTTGATGTTGATGTTGATGTTGATGTTGATGTTGATGTTGATGTTGATGTTGATGTTGATGTTGATGTTGATGTTGATGTTGATGTTGATGTTGATGTTGATGTTGATGTTGATGTTGATGTTGATGTTGATGTTGATGTTGATGTTGATGTTGATGTTGATGTTGATGTTGATGTTGATGTTGATGTTGATGTTGATGTTGATGTTGATGTTGATGTTGATGTTGATGTTGATGTTGATGTTGATTTTGATTTTGATTTTGATTTTGATTTTGATTTTGATTTTGATTTTGATTTTGATTTTGATTTTGATTTTGATGTTGATTTTGATTTTGATTTTGATTGTGATTTTGATTTTGGTTTTGATTTTGATTTTTTTTGGTAAAAAAATAAAGCTTGTTTTCGAATTCAGGATCTGATTTTTCTCCGTGGAGTGACTTAAATCATACAAATTATGATCAAAGATCAAACAGCCCAGAAAGGCAAAACGAACTTTTTATATCTGGCAAAAATCCCAGAAACACCCCTGGCCTTCGCATGAACACCATCTTCACCCTCCACACGCGCTGCTTTGTTTGCGATGACGACCTCGGAAGAAAATGCAAGAAATTTCGTTCATCAGCTCCGCGCTCGTCCACGTGTTCGTCATTCAGCTAACCACTGAAACCGCTCCGGAAAGCCGCTCGCAACCACAAACTGCACTTTTACTCTTTGTTTTGGTTTAAAAAAAACGCACGTTAGGGTGGTTCTTGGTTCTCTCCCTTTTCTCTTGAGGCGCCACCGTTTACGAGAGATATCCAAGCCGGCACGTGAGGATCAGCGCGACTTGCGAGAGAGATACTCGAATTCCGTGAGAATCACGCCAGCTGAAGTAGCAGTGCCATTCGCAAGCTTCTGAACACCCCTTGAACGTCTCACGACAGGTGCTTCAGACCTCTTCGGACGAGAGTCCTTCTCGATCACTCGGTATTATTTCTGGCTACTTTTCAAGTTGGCACTCTTCAAATCATGTAAATTAGCCACTTCTTCAGTTTGAAGTTCGCAATCCGTACAAGGTGCCCCTTATTCCTTGTTTGGTGAGACCGCGAGCGAAATCTAGCCAGAATCTCCCGATCCAGGTGAAGATCTACGTTGACGAGCCACTTCAAAAAAGGGGGATATTACATGTTACTTGATGTGGGTTATTAGCCTCGTCAAATCGTTTACTATTTTCTAGATCGCGCCAGTTCGACATCGTTATCTAGTTTGTTATCTTTACACCAAGGTCTATAATAAAGTTAGCATATTTTTCCCCCCTAAGGGCGTTTGATGGAGTGTGATCGACTACGGTGGGGTTGCTCTTGAGGTTGTTTGGTTTAGATTTGCGTCCGCGGTGTATCGGAGTGAGCTATAAAACTACACCGTTTACTAAGCTGGTGGCGTCTAGAGCAGCACTATATTAATGCCAAAGAGTGTGGATAAGCTTCGGGTGGGGGTTTATTTATAGCTGTTCACAGGTTTCCAGATTTATTCACGCAAAAAAGTCCGTTCGCGTAAACGTGAACAACGTACCATGAAAATAGGAAACAAAGCAAATTTTATGATAAGATTTTGCACCGTGAACAAATGCATGATTGCAACCGATTTCCATGAACGTTTGTTCACGAAAAACCGTAACGCCAGGTCTGGTTACGTTTTTCCTGATCTCGTATTCATAAACTTCGTTCATGGTAATGAGAAACAAATCATATATTTGTTCACGCTCATGCGAACAAAAAGCATGAAATTTTTCTTCGGCGGAATTTTGTGGGCGTTGCCACAGCTTTGAAACAGAGGCGAAGAACGTTCAGAAATCATTTAACGGAAAAGTGACAGTTGCAGGGTATCATTCAATTATTACGTGATGAACTATTTAATTTTGGCCCGGGTACGGATATATTTATCTGCAATCAGTTATTCGCATACCAAAATTAGATAATTTAACCGATTTTGGATTTTTTGGCCGCAGATGAAAGATACTAAGAACCTGCTTTATTGGAGCAATGCCAAAGGAACCTGGTCCAACCTGGCCACTCCGGAACGGGTCACCGGTAACCGATGGCCACTTGGGGACACTTCGGAATTCGCAAGGAACCATGTCATGTGACATATCAAAATTCATCAAATTCAAAACTATGACCATTACAATTGATGCCAACGTCTTCTGGCCCAACCCGGCCACTCCGGAACGGGTCACCGGTAACCGGTGGCCACTTGGGGACACTTCGGAATTTGCAAGGAACCATGTCATGTGACATATCAAAATTCATCAAATTAAAAATTATGACCATTACAAGTGATGCCAACGTCCTCTGGCCCAACCTGGCCACTCCGGAACGGGTCACCGGTAACCGATGGCCACTTGGGGACACTTCGGAATTTGCAAGGAACCATGTCATGTGACATATCAAAATTCATCAAATTAAAAATTATGACCATTACAAGTGATGCCAACGTCCTCTGGCCCAACCTGGCCACTTCGGAACGGGTCACCGGTAACCGGTGGCCACTTGGGGACACTTCGGAATTTACAAGGAACCATGGCATGTGACATATCAAAATTCATCAAATTAAAAACTATGACCATTTTATGTGATACCAACGTTCTCTGGTCCAACCTGGCCATTTCGGAACGGGTCACCGGTAACCGATGGCCACTTGGGGACACTTCGGGATTTGCAAGGAACCATGTCATGTGACATATCAAAATTCATCAAATTCAAAATTATGACCATTACAAGTTATGCCAACGTCCTCTGGCCCAACCTGGCCACTCCGGAACGGGTCAACGGTAACCGGTGGCCACTTGGGGACACTTCGGAATTTGCAAGGAACCATGTCATGTGACATATCAAAATTCATCAAATTAAAAACTATGACCATTACAAGTTATGCCAACGTCCTCTGGCCCAACCTGGCCACTTTGGAACGGGTCACCGGTAACCGGTGGCCACTTGGGGACACTTCGGAATTCGCAAGGAACCATGTCATGTGACATATCAAAATTCATCAAATTAAAAACTATGACCATTACAAGTTATGCCAACGTCCTCTGGCCCAACCTGGCCACTGCGGAACGGGTCACCGGTAACCGGTGGCCACTTGGGGACACTTCGGAATTTGCAAGGAACCATGTCATGTGACATATCAAAATTCATCAAATTAAAAACTATGACCATTACAAGTTATGCCAACGTCCTCTGGCCCAACCTGGCCACTTCGGAACGGGTCACCGGTAACCGGTGGCCACTTGGGGACACTTCGGAATTCGCAAGGAACCATGTCATGTGACATATCAAAATTCATCAAATTCAAAACTATGACCATTACAATTGATGCCAACGTCTTCTGGCCCAACCTGGCCACTCCGGAACGGGTCACCGGTAACCGGTGGCCACTTGGGGACACTTCGGAATTTGCAAGGAACCATGTCATGTAACATATCAAAATTCATCAAATTAAAAACTATGACCATTACAAGTTATGCCAACGTCCTCTGGTCCAACCTGGCCACTTCGGAACGGGTCACCGGTAACCGGTGGCCACTTGGGGACATTTCGGAATTTACAAGGAACCATGGCATGTGACATATCAAAATTCATCAAATTAAAAACTATGACCATTTTATGTGATACCAACGTTCTCTGGTCCAACCTGGCCATTTCCGAACGGGTCACCGGTAACCGATGGCCACTTAGGGACATTTCGGAATTTGCAAGGAACCATGTCATGTGACATATCAAAATTCATCAAATTAAAAATTATGACCATTACAAGTGATGCCAACGTCCTCTGGCCCAACCTGGCCACTTCGGAACGGGTCACCGGTAACCGGTGGCCACTTGGGGACACTTCGGGATTTGCAAGGAACCATGTCATGTGACATATCAAAATTCATCAAATTAAAAATTATGACCATTACAAGTGATGCCAACGTCCTCTGGCCCAACCTGGCCACTCCGGAACGGGTCACCGGTAACCGGTGGCCACTTGGGGACACTTCGGAATTTGCAAGGAACCATGTCATGTGACATATCAAAATTCATCAAATTAAAAACTATGACCATTACAAGTTATGCCAACGTCCTCTGGCCCAACCTGGCCACTGCGGAACGGGTCACCGGTAACCGGTGGCCACTTGGGGACACTTCGGAATTTGCAAGGAACCATGTCATGTGACATATCAAAATTCATCAAATTAAAAATTATGACCATTAAATGTAATGTCAACGAACCATAGCCCAAAGTCACGTAGAAGTTGCTATATTAAAAAGTACAAAAATACAAAAATACAAAAATACAAAAATACAAAAATACAAAAATACAAAAATACAAAAATACAAAAATACAAAAATACAAAAATACAAAAATACAAAAATACAAAAATACAAAAAAACAAAAATACAAAAATACAAAAATACAAAAATACAAAAATACAAAAATACAAAAATACAAAAATACAAAAATACAAAAATACAAAAATACAAAAATACAAAAATACAAAAATACAAAAATACAAAAAAACAAAAATACAATTCTTGAAATTCTTGGACATCTTGAAATTCTTGAAATTCTTGAAATTCTTGAAATTCTTGAAATTCTTGAAATTCTTGAAATTCTTGAAATTCTTGAAATTCTTGAAATTCTTGAAATTCTTGAAATTCTTGAAATTCTTGAAATTCTTGAAATTCTTGAAATTCTTGAAATTCTTGAAATTCTTGAAATTCTTGAAATTCTTGAAATTCTTGAAATTCTTGAAATTCTTGAAATTCTTGAAATTCTTGAAATTCTTGAAATTCTTGAAATTCTTGAAATTCTTGAAATTCTTAAAATTCTTGAAATTCTTGAAATTCTTGAAATTCTTGAAATTCTTGAAATTCTTGAAATTCTTGAAATTCTTGAAATTCTTGAAATTCTTGAAATTCTTGAAATTCTTGAAATTCTTGAAATTCTTGAAATTCTTGAAATTCTTGAACATCTTGAAATTCTTGAAATTCTTGAAATTCTTGAAATTCTTAAAATTCTTAAAATTCTTGAAATTTCTTGAAATTCTTGAAATTCTTGAAATTCTTGTAATTCTTAAAATTCTTAAAATTCTTGAAATACTTGAAATTCTTGAAATTCTTGAAATTCTTGAAATTCTTGAAATTCTTGAAATTCTTGAAATTCTTAAAATTCTTGAAATTCTTGAAATTCTTGAAATTTCTTGAAATTCTTGAAATTCTTAAAATACTTGAAATTCTTGAAATTCTTAAAATTCTTAAAATTCTTGAAATACTTGAAATTCTTGAAATTCTTGAAATTCTTGAAATTCTTGAAATTCTTGAAATTCTTGAAATTCTTGAAATTCTTGAAATTCTTGAAATTCTTGAAATTCTTGAAATTCTTGAAATTCTTGAAATTCTTGAAATTCTTGAAATTCTTGAAATTCTTGAAATTCTTGAAATTCTTGAAATTCTTAAAATTCTTGAAATTCTTGAAATACTTGAAATTCTTGAAATTCTTGAAATTCTTGAAATTCTTGAAATTCTTGAAATTCTTGAAATTCTTGAAATTCTTGAAATTCTTGAAATTCTTGAAATTTCTTGAAATTCTTGAAATTCTTAAAATACTTGAAATTCTTGAAATTCTTAAAATTCTTAAAATTCTTGAAATACTTGAAATTCTTGAAATTCTTGAAATTCTTGAAATTCTTGAAATTCTTGAAATTCTTGAAATTCTTGAAATTCTTGAAATTCTTGAAATTCTTGAAATTCTTGAAATTCTTGAAATTCTTGAAATTCTTGAAATTCTTGAAATTCTTGAAATTCTTGAAATTCTTGAAATTCTTGAAATTCTTGAAATTCTTGAAATTCTTGAAATTCTTGAAATTCTTGAAATTCTTGAAATTCTTGAAATTCTTGAAATTCTTAAAATTCTTGAAATTCTTGAAATTCTTGAAATTCTTGAAATTCTTGAAATTCTTGAAATTCTTGAAATTCTTGAAATTCTTGAAATTCTTGAAATTCTTGAAATTCTTGAAATTCTTGAAATTCTTGAAATTCTTGAAATTCTTGAAATTCTTGAAATTCTTGAAATTCTTGAAATTCTTGAAATTCTTGAAATTCTTGAAATTCTTGAAATTCTTGAAATTCTTGAAATTCTTGAAATTCTTGAAATTCTTGAAATTCTTGAAATTCTTGAAATTCTTGAAATTCTTAAAATTCTTGAAATTCTTGAAATTCTTGAAATTCTTGAAATTTCTTGAAATTCTTGAAATTCTTGAAATTCTTGTAATTCTTAAAATTCTTAAAATTCTTGAAATACTTGAAATTCTTGAAATTCTTGAAATTCTTGAAATTCTTGAAATTCTTGAAATTCTTGAAATTCTTGAAATTCTTGAAATTCTTGAAATTCTTGAAATTCTTGAAATTCTTGAAATTTCTTGAAATTCTTGAAATTCTTAAAATACTTGAAATTCTTGAAATTCTTAAAATTCTTAAAATTCTTGAAATACTTGAAATTCTTGAAATTCTTGAAATTCTTGAAATTCTTGAAATTCTTGAAATTCTTGAAATTCTTGAAATTCTTGAAATTCTTGAAATTCTTGAAATTCTTGAAATTCTTGAAATTCTTGAAATTCTTGAAATTCTTGAAATTCTTGAAATTCTTGAAATTCTTGAAATTCTTGAAATTCTTGAAATTCTTGAAATTCTTGAAATTCTTGAAATTCTTGAAATTCTTGAAATTCTTAAAATTCTTGAAATTCTTGAAATTCTTGAAATTCTTGAAATTCTTGAAATTCTTGAAATTCTTGAAATTCTTGAAATTCTTGAAATTCTTGAAATTCTTGAAATTCTTGAAATTCTTGAAATTCTTGAAATTCTTGAAATTCTTGGACATCTTGAAATTCTTGAAATTCTTGAAATTCTTGAAATTCTTAAAATTCTTAAAATTCTTGAAATTTCTTGAAATTCTTGAAATTCTTGTAATTCTTAAAATTCTTAAAATTCTTGAAATACTTGAAATTCTTGAAATTCTTGAAATTCTTGAAATTCTTGAAATTCTTGAAATTCTTGAAATTCTTGAAATTCTTGAAATTCTTGAAATTCTTGAAATTTCTTGAAATTCTTGAAATTCTTAAAATACTTGAAATTCTTGAAATTCTTAAAATTCTTAAAATTCTTGAAATACTTGAAATTCTTGAAATTCTTGAAATTCTTGAAATTCTTGAAATTCTTGAAATTTCTTGAAATTCTTGAAATTCTTAAAATACTTGAAATGCTTGAAATTCTTGAAATTCTTGAAATTCTTGAAATTCTTGAAATTCTTGAAATTCTTAAAATTCTTGAAATTCTTGAAATTCTTGAAATTCTTAAAATTCTTGAAATTCTTGAAATTTATGAAATTCTTGAAATTCTTGAAATTCTTGAAATTCATGAAATTCTTAAAATTTTTGAAATTCTTTGAAATTCTTGAAATTCTTGAAATTCTTGAAATTCTTAAAATTCTTGAAATTCTTGAAATTCTTAAAATTCTTAAAATTCTTAAAATTCTTAAAATTCTTGAAATTCTTAAAATCCTTGAAATTCTTAAAATTCTTGAAATTCTTGAAATTCTTGAAATTCTTGAAATTCTTGAAATTCTTGAAATTCTTGAAATTCTTGAAATTCTTGAAATTCTTGAAATTCTTGAAATTCTTGAAATTCTTGAAATTCTTGAAATTCTTGAAATTCTTGAAATTCTGGAAATTCTTGAAATTCTTGAAATTCTTGAAATTCTTGAAATTCTTGAAATTCTTGAAATTCTTGAAATTCTTGAAATTCTTGAAATTCTTAAAATTCTTAAAATTCTTGAAATTCTTGAAATTCTTGAAATTCTTGAAATTTCTTGAAATTCTTGAAATTCTTGTAATTCTTAAAATTCTTAAAATTCTTAAAATTCTTGAAATACTTGAAATTTTTGAAATTCTTGAAATTCTTGAAATTCTTGAAATTCTTGAAATTCTTGAAATTCTTGAAATTCTTGAAATTCTTGAAATTCTTGAAATTCTTGAAATTTCTTGAAATTCTTGAAATTCTTAAAATACTTGAAATTCTTGAAATTCTTAAAATTCTTAAAATTCTTGAAATACTTGAAATTCTTGAAATTCTTGAAATTCTTGAAATTCTTGAAATTCTTGAAATTCTTGAAATTCTTGAAATTCTTGAAATTCTTGAAATTCTTGAAGTTCTTGAAATTCTTGAAATTCTTGAAATTCTTGAAATTCTTGAAATTCTTGAAATTCTTGAAATTCTTGAAATTCTTGAAATTCTTGAAATTCTTGAAATTCTTGAAATTCTTGAAATTCTTGAAATTCTTGAAATTCTTGAAATTCTTAAAATTCTTGAAATTCTTGAAATTCTTGAAATTCTTGAAATTCTTGAAATTCTTGAAATTCTTGAAATTCTTGAAATTCTTGAAATTCTTGAAATTCTTGAAATTCTTGAAATTCTTGAAATTCTTGAAATTCTTGAAATTCTTGAAATTCTTGAAATTCTTGGACATCTTGAAATTCTTGAAATTCTTGAAATTCTTGAAATTCTTGAAATTCTTAAAATTCTTAAAATTCTTGAAATTTCTTGAAATTCTTGAAATTCTTGAAATTCTTGTAATTCTTAAAATTCTTAAAATTCTTGAAATACTTGAAATTCTTGAAATTCTTGAAATTCTTGAAATTCTTGAAATTCTTGAAATTCTTGAAATTCTTGAAATTCTTGAAATTCTTGAAATTTCTTGAAATTCTTGAAATTCTTAAAATACTTGAAATTCTTGAAATTCTTAAAATTCTTAAAATTCTTGAAATACTTGAAATTCTTGAAATTCTTGAAATTCTTGAAATTCTTGAAATTCTTGAAATTTCTTGAAATTCTTGAAATTCTTAAAATATTTGAAATTCTTGAAATTCTTGAAATTCTTGAAATTCTTGAAATTCTTGAAATTCTTGAAATTCTTAAAATTCTTGAAATTCTTGAAATTCTTGAAATTCTTAAAATTCTTGAAATTCTTGAAATTTATGAAATTCTTGAAATTCTTGAAATTCTTGAAATTCATGAAATTCTTAAAATTTTTGAAATTCTTTGAAATTCTTAAAATTCTTGAAATTCTTGAAATTCTTAAAATTCTTGAAATTCTTGAAATTCTTAAAATTCTTAAAATTCTTAAAATTCTTAAAATTCTTGAAATTCTTAAAATCCTTGAAATTCTTAAAATTCTTGAAATTCTTGAAATTCTTGAAATTCTTGAAATTCTTGAAATTCTTGAAATTCTTGAAATTCTTGAAATTCTTGAAATTTTTAAAATTCTTGAAATTCTTAAAATTCTTAAAATTTCTGAAATTCTTGAAATTCTTGAAATTCTTGAAATTTTTGAAATTCTTGAAATACTTGAAATTCTTGAAATATTTGAAACACTTGATATATTTGAAAAACTTAAAATACTTGAAAATCTCGAAATAGGTACTCGAAATATTCGAATTACTCGAAATACTCACAACACTTTAAATACTTGATATACTTGAAAAACTCGAAATATTCGAAATACTCGCAACACTTGAAATACTTAAAATATTTGAAGAAATTGAAATACACGAAATATTTGATATACTAGAAATATTGAAACACTTGAAATACTCGAAACACTTGAAATACTTGTAATATGTGCAATCGCCCCTAACACAACTTACCTAAACCATCTGCCTCCAGAAGCCAAACCGTCGAAAATCAACTCCGTCGAAAAACCACTCTCACTCACAAAACCTTTTAAAACAAACAAAAACATTTATTTGAAACGAGAACTTCGATTCCCAACCAGCTGACCAGCACGTCAAAACATGTTAGTTTTTTTCCAAGCGTTACTGGTCGACTTATAAAAAGTAACGCATCTTTTCTGCCTCGAACACGGATCACAACTTCGTGAACTAGTTCATAACTTCATGAAGTACATATCATGATTTCATGATTTTTGTACCATGATTTCATGAATTTGTTCACGTTTCCATGAACACGTTTGTTTTCTGAATTCGTGATTTTTTGTTCATGGCTACGGGAACGCTTTTTTTTGCGTGTTGCGATAAGCTGCAGGCAGCGATGAATGATAATCTTTGTTTAATGGAATTTAGCAGGAAGGCAGTTGATACGACATGGATTAGTGTGAAGAAAGTATCTGACTTTTTTCATCACAACTTATATTAAAAGTAATTATTACAAGGAAAAGCAAAAACAAACAGAAACTTGAAATACCTAGTTTCATGTTCCATAAACCATCCAAATTTTATTGCCCTCCACAAGACACGTTAATTGCATTCCAATCCGGTGTTTCTAGTACAACCGATAATTTATAGCAACCTCAATCGCAGTCAAAACACACGCTCGGATTTGCATTCTGCTCTATGATTTACAGTTTTACGACCTGACGACTCGTTAACGATAAGTGAACAGGAAAAATGCTCTCTTTGAGCCGATAAAAGCATATACAGAAATCCGTCCTTTCCAAAAGAACCGATCGCGCGTGCACTTGAAAACGCAATTTCATCCTCTGGTGTTTGGTTTTGATGCTCGTGCCAAGCCGCGATTAATCAATGGGGAGGGGTATATTCCGCACACGGTTATTAAACAGGGAAACATTCCTTGCATTCTAGGCTATTTTTACGACCTTGTTGACGCCACCAGCACTACTGGCTACTATAACGTTCCGAAAACCCTTGACGTGACGTTCAACATCCACCCCACAAGTTTTGGTTAGTGTTTGTTTTGACGTGGAAGAATTTCGATAAATAGTAAATATTAGGCAGTGTGGCAAAATTGAATGACCTTTCCTCGGGCCAGGGTGTGTTTACCGTTTGATGAACTTAGAAATGTGTTGATTTTAGGACGGAGTTGTTTACTTGGGGTTCTGCTAACGAACACTACCGGTTCAACCCTTTTCCACCAGCTGTCACGGGATTAACCAATTGGATCACGTTTCGCCTATGCAGTTTTATAGGTACTACTTTTTACTGCGAATAATTGTTAAGTCACAAACACGAATCCATACGGCGCCAGGCTTAGAACCTGTGACGGCTGATGACAGTGCTACTTAAACTGGTCAACGGCGGGACACCCAAGATGCAATAATCCTCAATAAATACCATATTGAGAAGGGTTAGGTTAGAACAAAGACCTGAACAAAGGGAATTCGTCATCAAGATCCATTATTCCGAAGGCACATTTGCACTAAATCCAGCTGAATCAACCATTACCGTGTGTGCACTTCAGTAAACAATCATCGGTAATTATTTTTCCAGTTCACGCACAAGGCCAATTAATCGCGAACGGAAGTCAAAATTTGTTGGCGGAGCTTTCAAAAAAAAAAAAAATGTTGGTTGGTCTTAAAAAATGCTTTTATTTTTTTTAATTCAAGCTAGCAAATAAGCTCCCGAAATTTTCTATTTTTGGTCGTATACGCCCTTTTGAAAACCAATATGAATGATGTATTCTGATGATCGGCAACCCAATGGTGTGAAATGGGAATAGTTTCACCTTACCAGATAAAACTGGTCATGTCTGTGCGGAATTCAGGTTTATTTACGCATGTATGCGTATTCGCCAAATTGATTTATGACCACAGGTGTTATAAATTAAAAATACTGGTTAATATATGCATGTTTTGAGTGCTGAATCGCGATGAGGCTTGATTTATGGATCGGTACTGTAACTTTTAACGACATGAATAAACTGTATCGACAACAATAATTTTAACTTCAATATTTTCACATTTCTCACAAAATAAGCTGAAAAAATCTCGCCCTAAAAACTAAAAACTAAAAACTAAAAACTAAAAATTAAAAACTAAAAACTAAAAACTAAAAACTAAAAACTAAAAACTAAAAACTAAAAACTAAAAACTAAAAACTAAAAACTAAAAACTAAAAACTAAAAACTAAAAACTAAAAACTAAAAACTAAAAACTAAAAACTAAAAACTAAAAACTAAAAACTAAAAACTAAAAACTAAAAACTAAAAACTAAAAACTAAAAACTAAAAACTAAAAACTAAAAACTAAAAACTAAAAACTAAAAACTAAAAACTAAAAACTAAAAACTAAAAACTAAAAACTAAAAACTAAAAACTAAAAACTAAAAACTAAAAACTAAAAACTAAAAACTAAAAACTAAAAACTAAAAACTAAAAACTAAAAACTAAAAACTAAAAACTAAAAACTAAAAACTAAAAACTAAAAACTAAAAACTAAAAACTAAAAACTAAAAACTAAAAACTAAAAACTAAAAACTAAAAACTAAAAACTAAAAACTAAAAACTAAAAACTAAAAACAAAAAACTAAAAACTAAAAACTAAAAACTAAAAACTAAAAACTAAAAACTAAAAACTAAAAACTAAAAACTAAAAACTAAAAACTAAAAACTAAAAACTAAAAACTAAAAACTAAAAACTAAAAACTAAAAACTAAAAACTAAAAACTAAAAACTAAAAACTAAAAACTAAAAACTAAAAACTAAAAACTAAAAACTAAAAACTAAAAACTAAAAACTAAAAACTAAAAACTAAAAACTAAAAACTAAAAACTAAAAACTAAAAACTAAAAACTAAAAACTAAAAACTAAAAACTAAAAACTAAAAACTAAAAACTAAAAACTAAAAACTAAAAACTAAAAACTAAAAACTAAAAACTAAAAACTAAAAACTAAAAACTAAAAACTAAAAACTAAAAACTAAAAACTAAAAACTAAAAACTAAAAACTAAAAACTAAAAACTAAAAACTAAAAACTAAAAACTAAAAACTAAAAACTAAAAACTAAAAACTAAAAACTAAAAACTAAAAACTAAAAACTAAAAAACTAAAAACTAAAAACTAAAAACTAAAAACTAAAAACTAAAAACTAAAAACTAAAAACTAAAAACTAAAAACTAAAAACTAAAAACTAAAAACTAAAAACTAAAAACTAAAAACTAAAAACTAAAAACTAAAAACTAAAAACTAAAAACTAAAAACTAAAAACTAAAAACTAAAAACTAAAAACTAAAAACTAAAAACTAAAAACTAAAAACTAAAAACTAAAAACTAAAAACTAAAAACTAAAAACTAAAAACTAAAAACTAAAAACTAAAAACTAAAAACTAAAAACTAAAAACTAAAACTAAAAACTAAAAACTAAAAACTAAAAACTAAAAACTAAAAACTAAAAACTAAAAACTAAAAACTAAAAACTAAAAACTAAAAACTAAAAACTAAAAACTAAAAACTAAAAACTAAAAACTAAAAACTAAAAACTAAAAAACTAAAAACTAAAAACTAAAAACTAAAAACTAAAAACTAAAAACTAAAAACTAAAAACTAAAAACTAAAAACTAAAAACTAAAAACTAAAAACTAAAAACTAAAAACTAAAAACTAAAAACTAAAAACAAAAAACTAAAAACTAAAAACTAAAAACTAAAAACTAAAAACTAAAAACTAAAAACTAAAAACTAAAAACTAAAAACTAAAAACTAAAAACTAAAAACTAAAAACTAAAAACTAAAAACTAAAAACTAAAAACTAAAAACTAAAAACTAAAAACTAAAACCTAAAAATTAAAAACTAAAAACTAAAACCACTTTGATATTTCGTGCTAACTTTTCGTAGGGGAAATATACCCATTTTAAGCCTAATAAGCGGTCGTGTTTGAATGATGCTAGATAATCTGGAGTGTTCCTTGAAATATACTAAAACCAAGTACACCAACGAGTAGAGCAACTTTTTGTGAACATTTCTGTTTATTTTCACTTTTATTAAAAGTTATGCTATTCTTTTTACAAGCATTTAAAAAAAAATATTTCCCAAATGCATTTTAATCAGTCGAGTGCATTGGGTCACGTCCATTTTCCTATTTTCAGCTTATTTCTTTTTTTCTTCCAGCGCTCTTTTGGGTCTGCTTAGTGTTGCCAAAATTGATAAAATTTTAAGCAAAAACTCACGAAAAGTCGAGCCAAACATTTCATTAGGGCACAAAACCAAAACGTAAACATTTGGGACTATTCCACTATTCCATTAATTAGTACACTTCCTACATGCCCTCCAAGAATCAGATTGTTAGCAAACAATTTCCTATTGAAAAAATCAAAAACACAAAGGGCACATAACAATGTTCACTCCAAACCAGAAAAAAGTTCAATTGTGCCCTTTTCTTTTTCGTTATTTTTTCATGGTTAAGGAACTCTCTATGTTATAAAGTGAACTTTTCATTCATTCTTAACACTAATTCACTTCAAGACAAAGTTTGGTTTACGTTTCACCAAGAATTTCTGCAGAAAAAAACTTCGTCGAAATACAATATTTAATACGGCCCCGCGGCTGCTGTTCAGTACACTTTTGAAGATTTGTTATGTTTCACATACCGTATCTACACCATTAGATCACAAAACTTCACCAATTATCAAAATTTCCGCTGAATTCAACATTATTTCTAACTAAACAAAAAGACCCATAAACATCATTACAGACAACAATCAGGTGACAGCGCTTTAGTGCCCTTTCAGTTCTCTTCGAAATTGCATTTAGAAAGGACCCATTATGAACAACAGTTGGAAAGTTAAAAGGGCCCAATAACGATATTTTTTAAAATTATGAGTTTTATTGCGAAAATCAACATAAATTAAGAAGCACTAAAGCAGAATTGAGAATAATTATGTGTTTTATCGTATCATCAGTAAAAATACCACCAGTCAAGCTTTCTTTTAAAATAGGAATTGAAACAAGTTGTCTACTTTTTACCAGCGATTTTCTCGAATCGCGGTTTTTGGTTTTGTGCCCTAATGAAATGTTTGGCTCGAAGTAGTCTTTTATAGAGAATATTTCCTGGCATCACTGGCTAACTCCAACAGACGCTGCTGGTGGTGTTGGTGGCCACCCTTTGTTCTTTATTTGCCTTCGCTTCAGGCTCCGTTTTCTTCAGCCTTCGATTGGAATGCGTCGTCAAAACTCCAACGTCAAAAGACTTGGCGCGTTTGTTTTTTTGATGGCGCTTGCTGATTATTTTCATGTTTCGGGATTATTTTTCAAGAGAGTGACTAAGTAATGTTCAAAAGAACATGTTGCCGGTAGTTGGAAGCAATTTTATGTCATAAGCGCTTTGAAATCGTTAGCGCAAGTGAAAAGATATTGATGGCGGGTTTCGTTAAGCAGTTAACCTCTCATCTTGCGTGTGGATGTGTGTGCCACCGAAATGATGAGAAATGGTCTCGCAAAATAGAAATTATGATCAAAAGTGCATTAAATTTGATCTTTTTGGCCAGTAAATGGCATAAATTTGCGTGCTTACTTGAGGCGGTGCTGTTGCTGGTAAGTTTATAGCCTAAATAGTAATTTTGGAGCTTTATTCGAGCATCAAACTCTTCATATGACGAAGATAGGCGTTTGATTAGCAAGGGTATATTTCCCCTACGTTGCTTTTAGAAGTTCCGAGAAAAACGCGTTATAATGTTTGACCTTGAATAAACAAACACGAGAGCACGTTATGTAAACAATAACAAACACGATTTGTTTGTTTGATCATTTTGTGCATTGTCCCGAAGTTTGGTTGAATTTGGTTGCCAGAGTCCCGAGTTATAATTAAAATTTTTTATGGTATTCGAGCTTATCCTTGTGTCAAACGCGTTCTGACCTGAAATCCCTATGCTCTTTGTCGCACTTTACATCATTTTTACGGTTTTCATTGAACACCACATGATTGGAATCTTCTTTTTGGGTCAAAAATAGCCCTGGTAAATTTTCATCCAAATCGGTTCGGATTTGGCAATTTTTTAAAACGAACGAAAAAAAATCCATTTTAATCAGGAACAGTCGCCGTGGGCAATGTACGTGTACATGGGGAAAATTGTACAACCCAGTACACTTATGTGAAAGACCAGCGCTAGAAATTTTGAAAGAACATGAATCCTCTCCATCAGCAGTAACAGTCTCTCGTTGATCTTCTCGTGATTGCGATACTTGTGGTGCAAACGGCGTAAGCGCCCGTACTGAGTTTGGTAAAAGGATCGATGAAACACCAGGCTCTAGGAAGAGGACCTGAATCACAAATTCAAAAACAACGAGTACTTCACAAACCTTGAACATGTTAGGTGGTAAAAAGCTGCACGTAAGCACCACCACGACGAATGGCAAATGAACGTTGAGAAAGCTAATTATTAATAAGATACGTGTGTAAAATTTTAATGCTTTTTATTGTTTCTTGATTAACCATTAATAATGGGGTTTGCATAATTCATACACAACAAACAAATAAATACCTCTTCAATGCTACAGTCCTGCACAGTTTTGACCGACAGCCAGCCATGGTGCAAAAAGTAAAAGCTAAGGACACGCTTCCGATGCGTTCGTTCACCAAGTCCTACGAAATGTACGACTACAACCTGCTCTTCATCCGCTGGATGGCCGACTTTAGCGGGGTCGACATGCTGGTGGAAGACTATCGGTTCAACTACCGAACAGCAATTTGTGTTGGCACTGTTCTGATGGGTGCAATCAACTGTACTTATAGTCTCGCATATTACTATCCAAATTATTACAAAATGTGTGAGGTGGTTGTGCTTTTAGGGATTCTTATCCAGGTAAAAATTTGGTTGGTATACGATAATACTCAATCTAATCAAAGACATCGTACCCTCGAAATAGGGAACACCGAAGCTCTATTTCGGATACATTCATCGAGAATTCTACAAAATACAATACGGTCGATTGCGACGGCTCCACTACCGGTATCGCGATCACGAGATACTTAACGCAAAGCTCCTAAGACTAATGGAGAGAATTCACGTCCTGTCCAAGCTGCTTGCGATAGTGTTTATTTTCGGCGGGCTGGGATATTCGATCTACCCCCTGTACATGTACTGGGCTAACAACGAGCTAGTTCTGATGGTCACCATGAGAGTACCTTGGGTTAATGCGGATACGTACACCGGGTACGCTGTGACCACGGCCATGCAAATGGTGATGATTGTCATCGCCTGCACGGGACTGTCCGCGTCAGACACGGCCATACTGCTGTTCGTGGCCAATTTATCCGCCTACGTGGAGGTGTTCACGAACGTGCTGAACAAGTTGAACGCCATGCTAAGCGCAGAGGATCGTGACGAAGAAGTGATTAGATGCCAAGTGCGGAAGATATGCTCGCAACATCAGGACATTATCGAGTAAGGACCGTCCGATTGGTAATTTTAACTCGTTCATAACAGAAAAAAAATGCTTTTTCAGATACGAGTCCGACTTAGATGAACGGTACATTGTAATCTGCTTTGGTCTTGCCATTGGTGCTATAACCACTATGACCGTTTCGATTTTTCTGGTTTACATGAATAGCTTCATTCCCGGTTATGCCCTGCTGGTGGCTAGCTTTTTCCAACTACTGGAATTTTGTCTGCTCGGGACCGTCCTGACCGTGAAGGTAAACGGCACCTTTCGTTGTTAACAAGTTTGTTTGAAAATACAGTGCCTTTCAGAATGAGGAAATCATTGAGGCGATCTACAGCACCAACTGGTATCTGCTAGCGGAACCAGAACGTCAATGTTTTGCGTTGATGCTGCACAAGAGTCAAAACTTTACGGAAATGACCATCGGAGGGTACGCTCCGCTCAACTTGGAAACATTCGTTGCGGTGAGATTGAATTTGAGACAGTTGTGTACAAGCTCAGTTTCGCTTATTCTTCACGTTGCAGATTATGAACCGAATTTACTCCTACTTTATGATGCTCATTAGTTTCATCGAATAAAAGCGGTGCTTGGTACAAATTCATATGAGTAAACAATAATGCAAAAATAAACCGGAGCGTTTGGTACGGTATGTCTACGAATCCTTTCTCCCCTGTACACTCTGTGAAATGTGATTCGTTCTCAGAATCCTCTCTGCGATAAACACAACATAGTAGGGCTGGCCGCTATAATTTTTGTAATACTTTTTCGGGTGTTCTCGGATGTACTACAATTATTAATAGGGGGAGAGGGGTAATATGCACCCGTGTTTTGCCCCAATATGCACCCCCTGCTTTTCTCGGTATTTGGAAGAATCTTCCGGGAAAAAAATCATAGAAATTGGAAGCTTAACATTCCCAAGTAACATTTTTTTCCAGGAGTTCTACAAGAGCTCTTCAAGATAGCTACAGCATAGCAGGTTGGACCGCGGTAGGATAAAACTCTCTTCAAGTACTCTTCCAAACTCCTGAAGAAGTTTTGAAGAGAATTTTATCCTACCGCGGTCCAAACTGCTATGCTGTAGCTATCTTGAAGAGCTCTTGTAGAACTCTTGGAAAAAAAATGTTACTTGGGATCAGGGCTTGCGAAATTTCGACTTTTTTGGTGATAGCTGACAGAACACTCCAATCGTCTTCACCACGACAACCTGATTTTTACATTCTACTTTCGTTCGTTTCACACACAAAGGAATGAGTGCTACGCAAAGTCACTCACACAATCATTGACTTCCCTCCAGGAGAAAAATCGCTTGGAGAGCGTTCGTTTGACATTCTACCGAGATTCCGATCATCTCTCCAATGATAGCAATCATATGACATCTGTCACCACGCAGCATACACTAGGAAGAGAGAGACAAAAACGAGAGAAAGAGAAAGAGCACGTTGTCTCGTTCGGGCGGCTGCTTGAGCTTGAGGCATTTTTCGTTCGTTTCGTCTTCGTGTTTACGTTCACTGACCGTCGCCAAGCAACGACGGTCATGATAGGCGTTTTGTGTCAGCGATCAAATATCGTTTTGGGAAATGATCGCTGATAGAAAGTTCTATCGAATATCGAGCAGTCCCATTCAGTGATAGATCCCTTTTCAAGCATTGCTTGGGATTGCTAAACCATGCTGGAAAAATTTGAGCATCGTAGTATAAAAACAGCTTAAGTTATTTGCAAAACATTAAAATATTGTGTTTTCATCTAATATTCAATGAACTTTCTTTATGATTTTTGGACAATATAAAAATCATTTATTGATATTGTAAGTGTTGAAGTATATAGTTTTTGCCATCATCTTTATTATTCTGTAGATAGATGAGTACAAAAACATCAAAAAATACATTTTTAATTAAATTTTCTTCAAAAAGCGAAGTCGGGGCAAAATGCACCGTTGTGAAGCTCCTTTGTAAAAACAGCGGTGTCATCTAGTGGTGACTATTGAAAACTGCTTTAACCCTGTGCATGTTGCCCCATTGTTGTGATGCATTTTGCCCCGTTGTTGTAGTGCATTTTGCCCCAATGTTGTGGTGCATATTGCCCCGCATGGTTGTTTGAAATGAATCAAAAATGATTTTTGTTCGGACGGTGGCAAATAAAACCAGATTTTGTATCAGCTAATGCAGATCAAACTGTAATGTATTTGAAATTCAATTTTAGTTTGTTGTCTTGTGTTTGGGTGTACGTTTGCTTACATTGATTGGTTTGTTTTTGTACCGTGTTGTACCTTTTGTACCCAAATGGTTTCGTACTCCTTGTCAACCTATCCGTAATTTTATTATTTATTTACAAATAGATTTAAGTTTTAACGTGTGCAACAACTTACGCTTTACCCCAACAGCAGAAAACTGCACCTCCTTGCTGAGAGATTGCAATCTGTTTTGCCTGTCGCAATCTGTGTTTGATAAGTGTTAATCGTCACTTTTCACTGGGGGGTTCAATTTCGTGTTACCTGTAATCTACCGCCGTTAAATCTGTTCGTTCCGTCCTGTCTGCACTGTCCTGACCGTTCTGTCCCGTCCTGTTCTGGCTGGCCAATCCGTACTGACGTCCGTACTACTAAATTATTACTTTTTAATCCGTTGTGTTCGTTTGTTGTTTGTTTTCGTCTTACCCGCAGCCTGTGATCGTCCAACCAAACCGTAACTAAACGCCTGAACTATGCGCACGACAATTTAAATCACCAAAGACACTCTTTTTGGTAAAAGTGAACCGAACTCGATCTTTCAACGCGTTTTCTGTTTTCCTTTGTGACTACCTTTAGTCGTGTTTACTTCCTCCTCTCTTGTTTCTAATTTACTATAATTTGTTTATGTTTATATTTGTGTTGTGTTGTGTAGCGCTGCGTGTACCGTGACCCTACCGTGTCTTCGCGACCTATGTCGACTTGGTGGCAGTGTTGTCGGAACAATTTTAGAAATTTGATTTTTTGGTTTTTGAAGACTTTTTTCACATGGATGACGAAGAATAATAGTTGTTTTAGAACATCGAACAAAATTCTTCCACAGTACACTCAACCCCCGGTGGTTGGTCACTTTTTCGTTTGACACTTTTTTAGTTTGTACCCCGTTGGTTGGTCAAAGTCAAACTAAAAAGTGACGAACTGTCACTTTTTACACAGCACTCACGCACACTATCAAAACAAACGTTTGGTAGTGTGTGTGAACTCCGTGTAAAAGGGGTGTCAAACTAAAACGTGACCCCGATCGTTTGACAACAGTTGGTGTCAAACCATCGGGGTTTGAGTGTAATGCTGTAATAGTTGAGAAATCACAGTTTTCCCTTAGGGGGTGCATATTACCCCCTCTCCCCCTAATGACAAGAAAAGTGTTTGGGGCGTAATTTAATCACAAGACAAGCATGCTTCCATCGATGTTTCGGCGTTTGTGTAAGATTAGAATAGATTAGATTCCGCGACATTTATGTACATCCGAAATTTATAATTTTATTTGTTGGCAGAAAACTCTCTAAAATTCAATTCTGTCGATTGCATGATATCTTGACGAAACTGAGTTGCGTTTACTGACATGAACTTCAAAATTGTCGAGTTGTGTGGTATCGACGCATAACTTAACATAATTGAACTGAACATATTATTAAAGCGTGAATTATTGAGGAGAGGTTGAAATGTCTACACGTTTTTAATGATTATGAAATTACAAATTACTTTCCTATTAGTGTTACATCCATTATTCACCTTGAAGGTGAGCAATTCTCTACGAAATCGGTCTTTTTTCTTCAATTATAATTTTTGTATTTTTTAATCCGACTGAAACTTTTTTGGTGCCTTCGGTATGCCCAAAGAAGCCATTTTGCATCATTAGTTTGTCCATATAATTTTCCATACAAATTTGGCAGCTGTCCATACAAAAATGATGTATGAAAATTCAAAAATCTGTATCTTTTGAAGGAATTTTTTGATCGATTTGGTGTCTTCGGCAAAGTTGTAGGTATGGATATGGACTACACTGGAAAAAAATAATACACGGTAAAAAAAATTTGGTGATTTTTTTATTTAACTTTTTATCACTAAAACTTGATTTACAAAAAAACACTATTTTTAATTTTTTTTATTTTTTTATATGTTTTAGAGGACATAAAATGCCAACTTTTCAGAAATTTCCAGGTTGTGCAAAAAATCATTGACCGAGTTATGATTTTTTTAAACAATACTGATTTTTTCAAAAAATCGAAATATTGGTCGTAAAAATTTTTCAACTTCATTTTTCGATGTAAAATCAAATTTGCAATCAAAAAGTACTTTAGTGAAATTTTGATAAAGTGCACCGTTTTCAAGTTATAGCCATATTTAAATTTTTTAAAATTAGTGCACATGTTTGCCCAGTTTTGAAAAAAATTTCACTATGGCCGACTGCTGAGATATCGACATTAGAAAATGGTGGGTTGTTTGGGTGAGACTTAGAAAACATCAATTTTCCTGTTTTTAAACCTTTGCATGGCAATTTCTCAGCAACTATGGGTCGTATCAACAAAGTCCGAAGAAGCAAAATATAGAGAATTTTCTCAGCTTTTCAAATTTTTTTTTTTCAAAGCTGGGCAAACATGTGCACTAATTTTAAAAAATGAAAAACTGCGACTATATTCAAAATGTCATTTAAATATGGCTATAACTTGAAAACGGTGCACTTTATCAAAATTTCACTAAAGTACTTTTTGATTGCAAATTTGATTTTACATCGAAAAATGAAGTTAAAAAAATTTACGACCAAAATTTCGATTTTTTGAAAAAATCAGTATTAATTAAAAAATTCATAACTCGGTCAATGATTTTTTGCACAACCTGGAAATTTCTGAAAAGTTGGCATTTTATGTCCTCTAAAACATTTAAAAAAATAAAAAAAATTAAAAATAGTGTTTTTTTGTATATCAAGTTTTAGTGATAAAAAGTTAAATAAAAAAATCACCAAATTTTTTTTACCGTGTATTATTTTTTTCCAGTGTATTCCGTATCCATACCTACAACTTTGCCGAAGACACCAAATCGATCAAAAAATTCCTTCAAAAGATACAGATTTTTGAATTTTCATGCATCATTTTTGTATGGACAGCTGCCAAATTTGTATGGAAAATTATATGGACAAACTAATGATGCAAAATGGCTTCTTTGGGCATACCGAAGGCACCAAAAAAGTTTCAGTTGGATTAAAAAATACAAAAAAAAACGAATGACCGAAATCCTAGAGAACTGCTCAGGTGCAATAAAACATCCGTGCAAAACGAGTATTCCACACAGTTTAAATCGCCAGCTTGCAGCAATGGTGCAAGTAAGCGCCAGGGAAACGCTTCCGATGCGTTGGATGGCCGACTTCAGGGGCGTCGACACGATGGTTGCAATTTGAATTGGCTCCACGTTGATGGGCACAATCAACTCTATTTAGAGCTTTGGGTTTTCTCATCCAGGTAATGTTTGGAGTTTGACTGAATTTGGTGACCGGAGTTCCGAGTTATAATTAAAAAGGATAACAGCAGTTGGGCATGTACGTGTGACAAATACATCCTTTAACTAAATTCTCTAGGCCAGTTGTCGCATTTGCAGCAAATTCAGCTCGATCGGATCAAAACTTATTTCATATGAAGACTGAAGAGTGACACCAATGCACGGAGTTTTTCCTGGTTTTGTTAAATATCTCAGGATTGAAATCTAATTTTGGGTATCTGTGAAGGTCAAACGGTGAGGCATTTAGAACTGCACAAAACGGCGTCCTCTACTCAATTTGGCCCAAAATCGACGTACGGCAAGAAAGACCGACCACGACAAATTAAAATTATTATAAGAACCAAAGTTCAATTTAATTTTTATTGACAAATGAATAAATTCCATAACCCATACACCTCTTCAAAACCTTAAAAGCATTCATGCTTTCAATTTCCTACATGATATCTCATTCTAGACAGGACAGGCCCTCCTTCGACGATCGCTCGCCTAATTTAATAAATTAACCAGGTTGTGGCTATTAAAAAACAATGTTTATTCTACAGCACCATCATCATCACATCAGCTGTGTATGCTTTCAGAGTTAGTCCTTCCATCTAGAGGAGATCATCTCATGTAGATTAAGTTGATACAAGTGTGTGCGCGACCGAGTCCCAAAGATGACAAACTACACGGTTCTTTCTGCTGTCGTTTCTGGTTTTGTTCACCGCGAGCATGATCTCGAAGGTGGGCTTCGGACAAAGATGGTATCACCGCAAACAACGGATCCAGACTAAGGTCGAACTCGCGCCAGGTTAGTTTGTTTAGCATTTCTCACTGTTAATTTTCTCCTCAACCTTTCTGCCTGGGTCCGACATAACATATCCGACAACACACGCACGGCGGACTGACTCCGGGTCGCGTTCCGTGCGGCACCGGCGCTGGTCGTCAGGTGAATGCTAATGAGACCTGTTATAACTAGTTTAAGCGCGTCCCAGCGTCGTCGCGACAGCGCGTATTTTTTGAATAATGTGTGGAACTGATGATGGCGATGATGGTGATCACTGTTTGGTGGATCGGTTATGACTATAATTGATTTCGATTGAAGCTTCCGACTCTCCTGTTGGGGGTCGGGGTGATATTTTTGGTGAAATGTATTTTTGGAAAGATGATTCGGTGATTGTGGTTGACCTTTTCGGTGTTTTCTTGCCATAACGATAAAGTTATTTCAGAAGATGGTGAAATATTTTTTTATGAATCTAAGCTTACATTACTTCCCAAAGTTTAACGTTATTTTTTCCGATCAATAAAAATATACTGGGTCTTAAAAATCTTCTGTTTTTATCAAAATACTGAGCATTCAACAATTTTGATGATATTTTTCCCTGTATGAAAACTCTATCTGAATGCTGATGAAGTCATCCGAATCATTAATATGCTCGCGAGTTCTGTCTTCTTTCCATCAAATCCCACGTGTTGACATGTCGTTTAGCACACAATCGCACGATCGTACAGGTTGTCACCGTTTAGTGTAATCCGTTATGTCTTTTCGCTAAAGCGACATGGATTTCTATCATCACAGAGAACCCTTAGTAAAGGTTGTGCGTAAATATTCTCCTTGAAATTTGAAATCAGGAAGAATCAAAGTCGCTAGCAACAAGATCAAGGATGTTCATTCAGAAAATATCATCCAACAAACCAAACTACAAGCTTATTTACCTTGTTTTAAGTCGGTGCTTACCTCGCTAGGGAAGAGTATCAAATGTTATTCTTTTCCCCATTTTTTTGCTCTCTCCATCTTCTGCGGCCTCCCTCCTACCTCTTTTTGCTCCATGGCGTTTGAAATGTGGTGGCCGGCGGCACAGGGACTGATGATTGATACCCATATGCGGTCAGGGTGGTCCGATGATTAATGGGTTTTTAATCATATATGGGCATATTTGGCTATATGAATAATTGGAAACATTTAGAGATTTCTGATAAGTTATGATTTTAAACTTTCAAGGTCTGTAAATTAATTTGAAAATATTAAATCAAACAGCATATATCTACAGGATTTTGGTTAAAAAATAATTTTTAAATATTGAATGAAGATACAAGACAATCAAATTATCAAACCAAGTCCTTGCGAAGAAAAACAAGAACAAGAACAAGAGAACAAGAGAACAAGCGAACAAGAA
The DNA here is from genome assembly GCF_016801865.2 of Culex pipiens pallens. Classification (NCBI taxonomy): domain Eukaryota; kingdom Metazoa; phylum Arthropoda; class Insecta; order Diptera; family Culicidae; genus Culex; species Culex pipiens. Next base: position 166,279,684 of record NC_068938.1, read on the forward strand.
AACAAGAAAACCAAGAGAACCCGGAGAACCAAGAGAACCAAGAGAACCAAGAGAACCAAGAGAACCAAGTGAACCAAGAGAACCAAGAGAACCAAGAGAACCAAGAGAACCAAGAGAACCAAGAGAACCAAGAGAACCAAGAGAACCAAGAGAACCAAGAGAACCAAGAGAACCAAGAGAACCAAGAGAACCAAGAGAACCAAGAGAACCAAGAGAACCAAGAGAACCAAGAGAACCAAGAGAACCAAGAGAACCAAGAGAACCAAGAGAACCAAGAGAACCAAGAGAACCAAGAGAACCAAGAGAACCAAGAACAAGAAACAAGAAACAAGAAACAAGAAACAAGAAACAAGAAACAAGAAACAAGAAACAAGAAACAAGAAACAAGAAACAAGAAACAAGAAACAAGAAACAAGAAACAAGAAACAAGAAACAAGAAACAAGAAACAAGAAACAAGAAACAAGAAACAAGAAACAAGAAACAAGAAACAAGAAACAAGAAACAAGAAACAAGAAACAAGAAACAAGAAACAAGAAACAAGAAACAAGAAACAAGAAACAAGAAACAAGAAACAAGAAACAAGAAACAAGAAACAAGAAACAAGAAACAAGAAACAAGAAACAAGAAACAAGAAACAAGAAACAAGAAACAAGAAACAAGAAACAAGAAACAAGAAACAAGAAACAAGAAACAAGAAACAAGAAACAAGAAACAAGAAACAAGAAACAAGAAACAAGAAACAAGAAACAAGAAACAAGAAACAAGAAACAAGAAACAAGAAACAAGAAACAAGAAACAAGAAACAAGAAACAAGAAACAAGAAACAAGAAACAAGAAACAAGAAACAAGAAACAAGAAACAAGAAACAAGAAACAAGAAACAAGAAACAAGAAACAAGAAACAAGAAACAAGAAACAAGAAACAAGAAACAAGAAACAAGAAACAAGAAACAAGAAACAAGAAACAAGAAACAAGAAACAAGAAACAAGAAACAAGAAACAAGAAACAAGAAACAAGAAACAAGAAACAAGAAACAAGAAACAAGAAACAAGAAACAAGAAACAAGAAACAAGAAACAAGAAACAAGAAACAAGAAACAAGAAACAAGAAACAAGAAACAAGAAACAAGAAACAAGAAACAAGAAACAAGAAACAAGAAACAAGAAACAAGAAACAAGAAACAAGAAACAAGAAACAAGAAACAAGAAACAAGAAACAAGAAACAAGAAACAAGAAACAAGAAACAAGAAACAAGAAACAAGAAACAAGAAACAAGAAACAAGAAACAAGAAACAAGAAACAAGAAACAAGAAACAAGAAACAAGAAACAAGAAACAAGAAACAAGAAACAAGAAACAAGAAACAAGAAACAAGAAACAAGAAACAAGAAACAAGAAACAAGAAACAAGAAACAAGAAACAAGAAACAAGAAACAAGAAACAAGAAACAAGAAACAAGAAACAAAAAACAAGAAACAAGAAACAAGAAACAAGAAACAAGAAACAAGAAACAAGAAACAAGAAACAAGAAACAAGAAACAAGAAACAAGAAACAAGAAACAAGAAACAAGAAACAAGAAACAAGAAACAAGAAACAAGAAACAAGAAACAAGAAACAAGAAACAAGAAACAAGAAACAAGAAACAAGAAACAAGAAACAAGAAACAAGATTTTTTTCAGTAGGTTCTTGATTTCGGGGAAATAAAATAAAAGAAATGAACTTATCGAAATGGAAACAAAGAATGAACTGTACTGCCCCTGATCGCATAAATGTCCCATATGCATTTTCATCACTTTTGAGTTATTGATGCAGTTTGATTAAAAATCGTGTGATCTTTCAGAAAAGCCTATAACATCCAGTACTTTGTTCTATAAATCAGGAGGAAATCCAGTTTTTTCGCGAAAACTTAACACGTAGCCTTCTGTATGGGACAAAGTTCAAATGCGTTTTTCTCAGCTTGCTGTTTTTGCATATGGGACATTTATGCGAACATGGGCAGTGTAGTGGTTGTCAAGCTCGTCAATTAGTTCATCATCATGACGACTTTTAAGTTTCATTAAAAACCTTGTGACGCGGATTTAGATTAGGCAGTCACTCTGAACGCCGCTAATGAGGTAAAAGTATTCCAAAAATGTTAATCCGACCTCTGAAGTGCTAGCGAAATTGCACTCTCAAACAGTCAAGTCAAAGTGATTGCCATTATCTGATCCACCCTAGTCCGGACAGCGTTCACTTTCTGCACAGCAAAATATACATTCCGGCAGGAGGTTAGACAGAATAAATATGACCGCGGGCCGGTCTGAATCAATAAGCAAATCATCAGCACTCAATTCGAATTAATACTGACCAAACAGATGTGGTTTGCGCCCCTGCAACAGTTGGCAGCTTCTCAAAAAAAGTGTCTGAAGTAGGTACGAACTTAACTAACAACTAGGAGGAATTGCTCGCTCTCTTCGTCAGATCTTCAAAATCATCTAATAACATGGTTTGACCGAGTTGTTTCAGTTGCGAAGGAGGATCATGCAAATATTATTCAACTGGCATGGGGAGGGAGATCGAATTGCCCTCAAATGGAATTTCTCGGTTTGACAGATCCCTGATTGATGGGCCAAGCTCGCGGCTGGAAGCCGCTCTATAGTTCCGGAGCATGCAAAAAACTGACTAATTTGCTGAAACACCACCACTCTCGCCAGGGAATGATCGTCGAAATTGAAAGTGTGATGAACTTAACTTGTGTGTTTGTGAATGGTTTTGGCTAAATTTTTGGATCGTAAAATAGCGTTGGAATCTGTACCAGCTGTACAGGATCTATTTGGAGGTGGAATGTGATGTAATAAATAAATTTAAATGGCGAAATGGGATGCCAACAAATGACGCACGTTGAAGTCAGCTGATGATGACATGTATTTACTTTGTGTTTTATTGGGTCATGGGATATTTTCTTCTATGACGATGAAAAATATATTTGAAATTGAACTCAAATTAATACCATCTTTTTTATTTTTAAATAAGTAATTAAAATAAATTATTCCATTATTTTTGTTGTGATAATCTTTGTAAAAATAATCCGCAAACAATGTAACAAATTTAAACGAGCCACCATCAATTACAGTCACTAATTTATCCCGTCACAAGAACACAATGCAGACACTGCAAATTTGAATTGTTTGCATAAATCATCACTTATTGACAGTCCAATCCACACTCCGTCTGTCTAATTGGATCGGGACCGTATTTGGCCCAACGTCCCACTGGGGTTCATGTCAACAGCAAATTACTCAAGAAGAACCCACGACCAGCGTTGAGCGTTAACGATCGCCGATCATGTCATAATTCTCCATTTATTAGATTCGTTACTCTGTTCGATTGTCTGCCCCGACCGAGCGCGTGATTTACGTCCGGATTGTCCCCCAGATGTCCCCGCAGACATTTATTGAGTACCCCACGCGTACCGATCGTGACTTGTAACCGAACTAAATTTGCGACTCAATTATCTCGATTTAAAGAACGCCGCCGCGCGTACCGAATTGAACGCTCTAGTTGCGGTGGCTATTCCGTCGACAGCAAGTCTCGCGGCCACACCCAAGTCAACCAACCGTTTTAGATCCCAATTAAAACCCCCTGCGACAGGTGCTAACCAAACGAAGAATGTTGTCGTCGAATTTGCACTCGACTTTGCCAAAATTTGCTGCATCGTGCGCCACGCTGTTGTCGCTATCAATTAACGTCTTTGTTTGCGTCAACGTCAAGTCAGCAGGGTTGAACTTGGCCTGAGATCAGCTTCGGGTAGCTGACAGTAATCCCCTACCGGGTTGGGTGAGGAGCCTGGGGGGTGGGGGTACTGTTGCAGACAGTTTGCTTAAGTGATTTGTTGAATGTCACCCCGGCATCGACGAGGGTGACGACGACGCCGACGACGGTCGGGGTAGGGTGATCACTTAGGATTAGAACAACTAGCTGAAACTGATTTGTCTGGGGAAACGAGATTCCTCAGAGGACCTGTTCGTCGGCGATGAGGTCTGAGGGCGCCCAACAGCGATGGATCACTGCCAGAGAGGGGCTGTTGATACAGAAAAGTAGCCACAGCATGTCTCATTCAACAAGATTAAAGAGATAAATAAGCGTTTCAGCTATCGGGATAATGGTGGTCGTAGAGATGACGATAAAGCTAGGGGTTTGCATTTCAATGTTGGGGGGTACATTTGTAAGCAGAATTGAAATCAATTGAACCTCAAGGTACAGGTGAACTCGCATAGATATGCAAAAATGATTACAGGTAGTGTAACAAGAAGCATTTTAGTTTGAACTTTGGTTTTGACATCAACGAAAACATCAACTTTGATAGCGGAATTAGTATAAATGAGATTCGTTAAGCTGTTTCCTCTTTTTACGCAAGTGTACCGTACGATTGGCCTGCTGTATCAAGTGCGCGAACTGCGGTGGTAACCATGCATCACACTTTCGAGGCTCCTTGATCATCAAATTGATGTATAAAAGATGGAGTGGTAATGATATAGGCCTGTGAACAAGGATGGTTTTCATAATAGACAGTAAATCGTGAAACTATATTTTTTATCTCGAAATTTATTCCAAGGCTGTTAAGAGCGAGTTTTTCACCAATGTGTAACAGGTCGTATCGAGGTGCTCCGATTTGGATGAAACTTTCAGCGTTTGTTTGTCTATACATGAGATGAACTCATGCCAAATATGAGCCCTCTACGACAAAGGGGCTTTGAAGTTTGAGGTCGAAAAAACATAAAAAATCTTAAAATTGCTCGCATTTCCGTAAAACTTCATCAATTCCAACTCTCTTAGATGCATTCGAAAGGTCTTTTGAAGCACTTCAAAATGTGCCATAGACATCCAGGATTGGTTTGACTTTTTCTCTTAGCTTTTGCAAATTACTGTCAAAAATGGATTTTTTTAAAACCTTAATATCTTTTTGCAACAGCCTCCAACACCCATACTCCTGTAGGTCAAAAGATAGGTAATTTCATGGACTATAAGCCTATGGTACTAACTTTTTGGCCAATCGCAGTTTTTCTCATAGTTTTTTAATTTTTCTATAACAAACATTTTACAACGTTAGTTTTTGCCCTGTAGGCCGCCATAGCGGCACTTTTTGGTCTCAATTTTGTCATATTCGGAATCCTCGGACAATTTCACGTAAGTTTGAAGTATGAAGCACATTTTGAAGTGCTTCAAAAGACCTTTCGAATACATCTAAGAGAGTTGGAATTGATGAAGTTTTACGGAAATGCGAGCAATTTTAAGATTTTTTTATGTTTTTTCGACCTCAAACTTCAAAGACCGTTTTACCTCACTTCCCTTTGTCGTAGAGGGCTCATATTTGGCATGAGTTCATCTCATGTATAATCAAACAAACGCTGAAAGTTTCATCCAAATTGGAGCACCTCGATACGACCTCTAGAACAAATCGAGCAATATTTACAAATACTGCCTCTTAATGATCTGATTATCATAGATCGATATCGACAATATCTATATCACCGGGAAAAAGAATTATTAAACATATTAAAAGTAAAGAAAATTTGAGTTTTGTCAAACAATGTTTGTGAAAACTATTTGGTGTCAAAATCTGTTTAATTTTTTTTATTTAATAATTTTTAAAATTGATGGACTTGATTTAAGCTTAAAAAAAGTATTTTGTTAAATTATTAAGAACTTGTCCTACCATTGAATCATCAACCGATAGGTTCAACAACAGATACTTTGCCTTTAAGGTCGTAGAAGGTGTCCTTCACTTTAGGGACAATGACTGTCAATGATGGTTCTGAATTCAGGGTTCAGTAATAGTAAATTGAAATGAAAAAATAATCACGATATGTAAAATGCTTCAACTAACAACACACAGAAAACCATTTTTTGTTTGATTCATTCTGAATCAAGATTTGAATGTTTTTGGCCGCCAAATGGCCGATCTGGAATGATGCCAACATGATGGATATTTCCCTTCTGTTCAAAAATGTTTCCTCTAGTCTTCAACAATTAAGACACTTACCCTACTGTTCAACAATTAGGACATGTCTGGGACTGGGACTAATCCACTTTACAACAATAAGGAATTTACCCTGAAGAATTTCCCTATCTTTTCAAAAGTAGGGACTTTTAAAAAAGCTTTCTGACAGTACTCTATTTCCAAATTAAAAGGACCTCTACCTCTACCTCTGTACAAAAGTTGAGACATTTCCCCAACTGTCCAAAAATAGGGACCCCTACCCTTCTTCCCAACTGTAGGGACCTCTACTCTACTATCGAACAGTATGGACCATCCCGCCACCTTACTGTCTAACAGTAGGGACACCTACCCTACGATTCAACAATAGGGACATTTACCCTATGGTTAATTCAAGACTTACGTGTTTAAGGTAGACTGTCTATTGTTGTCTAGATATCTTGAAAGTTATCCTTCGATCATGGTTTTTTCTTTGTAATTTTTGTTTTTAGTAAATAAAAAAAATATTATTTTTTTAAAGGAATGTTGATTGGACTCTAAATTGTATCCATGGATGATCATTAGGCTTAGTGATTTTCACGCTCGAAAATTGCAAATTTCACGGGGACCTCAATTTCAAAACACCAAATCACGCAAATTTCGCGGAACTTGAAAGATTAAAATAACTCTGAAAATCCTATGTTAAAATCACAGTAACTATATAATTCTTCAATAAACTTAAAAAAAAATCACTAATTTTGAATGTGACACAAAAAAAATCCTCCTGGTTTATGGATGGTCTCTTTATATATTTTGAAACAAAATGTAGGGCACGCGAATTCTCATTTAATGAACTGCTCTTATGATATTCGACTTATGATGCTAAAATGTTTTTTGTAAAATGAATTTCATATCAAAGCTAGATTTAACAATCTTGTACAGTCAAAATGAGTAAAATAAATTGAATTTTCTGCGACACTTAGCCCATTAAACATATTTTTGAAGGGTTTTAGCTCACTTTTCAAAACTACATCTAAAATCAATTTGCAAAAATAATATATTTTTTAGCAAAACCGAAATTTTTATTCGAAATGAGAAAAGAAACCAAAAAAAGAAGTATTTTTTAACTTTCACGGGAAACATCTACCCAAATAAACACATATAGTTAAAATTAAACAGAAAAAAATTGATATGTTTATAAGATGGGACTCCAAAGATAAACAATACTCTTCATTTTATTTTGAAAAAAAAAAACAAGCTTGATTCTTTCATTTTTTTTTCAAAATTATGCCTTTCAAATGAAATAGCAGTGAAAATTTTAATACAGCGATTGAAAAAAATACTAAATTTAGTTAGTTTCTAAAAAAAATCAAAACTCTGAACATTTCTTCAAATGGTTCTTATCAACTTGACATACATATATATTTATTAAGTTGTTATTTAAAAAAATGATTTGAGAAAATTGATAAACTTCACGAATTTCATGCCGTCCACGAAATCATCAAAAATCACTGACCCTATATTAGTAATTCAACCAGGGTATTCACTCGCTTAACTCTACAGTAGTTCATAAGATTATTTTTATTCCATTTTGAGTTTGATAAATTATTTTGAGAAAAATCGTGACATTTTCACAAAAACATAAAATTTCTCGGGATTTCGCGGAAAAAGCCGAATTTCGCAGATTTTACGCTGTCCGCTTCATTTTTATTTTTTTTCTTTCATAAATTTTTGTCTGGAACATTGTGTTTATTTTGGAATTACTTTGGTGGAATTAATTCTAGTGATTCTGTTTTAGTACGAATAAATGAGACGCGATTTACGATTAACAATGATTCCACTTTATTCAGACACGTCCTTTCAGGTCCGTACTCGCGACAAGAATGAATGAGGAAGATAGAGAGAGACAGGAAAGATGAATGACATTTAAAGGGGAGCGTCCACGAAATGCGTGACGCAGGGATGTTCATAAAAACCGTTACATAATATAACATCCTCCCTTTCCTAACAAAAAGTAAATTGTAAATTTTTAAAGGTTTGATGGAAATAAATAAATAAAAGCTTTTTCTCTCTCGAAGACTCCCGCTCGCTGTTTGCTCAACACTGACGAATTCGAGCATGGGGCGTTCAACTCCTGGGTTCCTTACGCGGCTACGCTGGGTGCCAGCATCTTGCTCGGCAACCAACATACGGCAGATCTTGAATCAGCTGCTGATGGTCCTCTCCGGTTTCTCCGCTTCGGCCACCACGACGAAAAGCACGGACTCGGTTGATCTCCAACACTGGCTCTTCCGACAGAGACGAAGATTCAGACACGGTGTCGCAAAACTGTACAAGCTTCAGTATCTTGCACACTCTCGCTGATAGCAAGGGAATGTGCGATCCATTCACTACCTGGAGAAGAAGCTTGTATTTGCGACCCTCGCGCCGACAGGGAACAACGATCGCACCGAGGACAGGAATCTCTGCTCCACTGAAGTTTTTGAGGCGGCAGTCTGACGGTAGTAGCTTTGGTCTGGCACATCCGGTCATCGTTGTTACCCAAGTGTAACCCACGAGACTTGTGTTTGCACCAGTGTCCAAATTGCAGCGGGATGTTTGCCACTTACCGTCGACGTAGAAATCCAGCTCCGCCGTCACATGGCCTCCAAGTTCAGGCGAGTTTTCGATCTTGCCGATCACTGCGCTTGCTTCGCTGCCGCTGCTCGACTCGTTGCTGTCCGACTCCTCATCTTCCAGAGAATCTCGATGAACCTTGTGCACTTTCCGCTTGCTCTTCGATTGCTTTCGCCGGTCCGACTTGCACGCTCTTTCAAAATGATTCTTCCGGCCACAGCGGTTACACCTCTTACCAAAAGCAGGGCAGACTCCTTTCTCAAACTCGTGCCAATCGCCGCAGAACTTGCACTCCTTCTTCTTCCGGATCTTCTTGACATCATCACACATCCGGCCCACGACCTGGCCGTAGGTTACAACGAGTTCCTCTGCGCGGCACATGTCGACGGCCGCATCTTCCTTCAGATCCTGCATGCCCAGCATCCTGGTTCGGAGATTTGGCCACTTGTTCGATGTGACGATCTTGAACCGCAGCATTTCTTTCTCGAGAGCTCCGAACTGGCATGACTTCGACAGAACCTTCAGCTTCCTCAGGTAGTCGTCGATGCTTTCGTCCGGATCTTGCGAAAGGCCAAAGAAATTGATCCAGTCGACGAACTTGTTCCGTTTGCGCACTACCTTTTCCTTGATCGCTGCCAGAGCAAGTTCCGGATCATCCGTCTCTGCCACCGTAAGCTCAAAGTTGAAGTATTTTTGGCGCGCTGCACTTCCGATCACCGACAGAAGGATGCTCGTTTTCTGCTTCTTCATCGTGTCCGGCCAACCATCCATCCCAGCGGCGGATGCGTAGTTCTTCCAATTCTGCTTGAAAAACTCAAAGTTTGCCTCCATGTCTCCGGCCAGCTCCAGCGGAGGGGGGAGCGGCAAAGCGGGGCCCGCCGAACTTCCAGCGGCCGGCGTTGTTGACTGCTTTACGACCATTTTTTGCAACGATGCAATGAGCTCCGCCTGCGCCTTCTCCTGATGCTTCATAAACATCTTGAACTGCTCAGCGTCCATTTTTCTCGAATTTTCTTCTCCACTTCACTTCCAGGAAATCTCCAACAAATCGACGACGCGCACAAAGAAATATGGCCGCCGGACAGGATCGCACACGTTCGCAACAAAGAGCGCAACTTTTCCGATCACTTCCGCGTATGATTCTTTGGCCGCCCGACGTTGAATCTCCTCACAGGAACCTTCCGCGTTATACCGATGACGCCGGAAATCCACTAGTTGTCCGCGAAAACTTCTGACACCATGTTTTAGTACGAATAAATGAGACGCGATTTACGATTAACAATGATTCCACTTTATTCAGACACGTCCTTTCAGGTCCGTACTCGCGACAAGAATGAATGAGGAAGATAGAGAGAGACAGGAAAGATGAATGACATTTAAAGGGGAGCGTCCACGAAATGCGTGACGCAGGGATGTTCATAAAAACCGTTACATAATATAACAGATTCTTCAGGAACAAATGTAGGAAGAATCATCCTAATCGGATAATATTTGACTATGATACCTCTTATAGAATTTGAATTAATGTCTGGGGGTCTTTGGGCTGTAGGTGTTAAAACACAGTAAAGAAGTGAGTATATTTGGAAGCTGCAATATTTGAAGGTTGGATATTACCACTTTTATGATGTTATTCTTGAGGAAAAGAAGTCTGTGCACAAATCCAAATTAGAAATACGTTGCTTCGCTGTAAAACGTGACGCTTAGCGTTATTTCATTCGCTCCACGTCCTCCCAGAGTTCGGTCGATAAACACCACCTTTTTTTCACAACTTACGTAACACTAAACAAAAACAGCGCCTTCCTAAAAAAAAGAGCACATTTCCTCCAACCAGATGGACTACTCTATTTTTAGCCACAGTGTAAATGTCTATGTTTATTCGGCTCAATTTTCGCATCTCAATTATTTATTGAATAACTGAACACCGCCACGCTTTATGCCAGCCGTGCCAGACTAAGCATTCCGCCAACTAAGTGCGAATTTACGCCGAAACAGCGCGTGAATGAATCGATCTGTACCCGTACCGCAGTGCAATGATCCTGCTCGATCCATCAATTAGGGTGGCCACAAGTGCCGCCGCAATCGACCCAAATCAACGTGGACAAACAAGTGTGGCTGAAGATTGAATAATCAAACACTCATCGCAGATCATGCCCACAGTTAACCTTTCCTCCGAGCTTCCTCGAGCAATAAATCTCGGCGATTGACCACCATTGAGCAGGATGAAGAAGTGGCAGAGTAGGATTTGCGCCGGGACGACCCGTGGAGTTCCGCGACTGCGACGACACTCAATTAAGATCGGGGACGAGCCGTGGTTAGCGAGATTTTATTTATGTCCAGGGATGACCCATAATTTTGTCGCTGGACGGAGCATCCGTATAAGCTTTTGGGACATGGGGGATATCTGGTTACTTTACAGGTTTTCCGTAATGGGTGTTAATTAATCTTCAAGGATGAATTTGAAATGTGCAGTGTCAGTCGGGAGCAGAACGTAAACAAACACACGCGGATATCAACGTCGTAATTTGCAGCGATTTTTGCCTCCGGGGGGAAGTACAGCTGACTTGGAATTAGACGCCACTAATGGACCACTATCAATCACAATCTTTTGATCTATCTCGAGCACGGAGTACACGCTACTTGGTTCGGTCCGAGATTCGTCTGAATTAATCCATTGAAGTCTGCTCTAAGGTAGGCTCCTTGTTGTTGTCTGGAGGTTCATACATGTCGTTTTGAGGAAACAATACCAGATCACGATGGACCTCCTAACCCTAATCCGGACCACGATGAGCGTAATTTCGTCACGGACGTCAGCGGCAGTGTCCATAGGCAGGGTAATTATACGGTACGAGGGATTCATGAAGTCACTCAGTGGCAGCATAATACGGGGGTAAAAAGAACGAGCGAGATGAATGGGATTTTAATTAAGTCTCGCGATCGTTTAATCTGCGCACGGGAATCGTCCCAGAACCACAGGGAGGTCCACACGTCTTGCAGGTTTAAGCCCAGCGATAGAATCTGGCGTTTTGCGAACATGTACAAATGCTTCTGACACCTCACTGACAAAATGTTGAAACCTGTAAGGGGTGCGATCCTTGCTCAAGATAAGACTGCTTGGCCTTATATGAGCATTATTAAGAGCAGGTCCTGCTGCAGCATTATGCTGATACGATCGGTCATTTGCAGGTTAGTTGGCAGCAACTTCTCGTTTCTACTATTTGCATATGAGACAGAGCTGTGTCATTCTACTAAGAGCTGCTAAATAGCTTGAAATTGCCGCTGGCCGCGTCGTTCTCTCTGATGAGGTAGATTCATTAATAACGATTAGATGTAATTATCAAAGCTTCCAAACTTGACATGGCAAGTGTACACAAGTGCAGTCAAGTGGTCATATTTATTAACTTCGTGAGAAAAGGACACGGAACTACATTTCAGGTAATGTACGGCCAGATCTTACTAAGTTGTTGACTATAAATCGCTTTTTTATAGGTCCACATTCCATATCATATCTTAGTCTTGCTTATTGAGCTTGCTCAAAAAGAGAATTTCTCAAATCCAAAAATTCTTTCCAGTGATTTCGCAACATTACACTTTCCCAAAGCAATAAAATCTCATCAAATGTCTCACTAGCCCCATCAAACTCCCGATGACATCCGTTCCCAGCTCGTTTCGCGATTACCTCAAAAGTTTTTAAACGATCAAAGATCAAATTACTGCCGCCGCCGCCTAATCAGTGTGAATCGATTTAAATCAATTTCCTCCACCACGGGAGGCCGAGCCTAGCCCGTTACGGCCTGAAACCGGTATCATCTTTCCCCCGGACGGTGTCTTATTAAAATATTTGGACAAAGTATCATGCTCGTAAAACAGCCGGTTTGGGCTGACATAATGAAGTGGGTTTTTTAAGGGAAAAACGATGTAAGGGCATAATTCAGTGTCACCAAGTATGGTGGCCAATTATTCGACGACGGCGAAACTATAAATTGTCAGTTTTATTGCAAATTTCAATAGGATACTTTATTGAGCAAATATGCAAACGCGATGAAACTTGATATTAGATGTTCGTGCAGCAAATGGTGCAAATTTGTTTCGCAAAGTCTTCCTGGATCTCGAAGATGTAAACATGTTTCTGCATTCCGGTGAGACACTGCGTTACTCCATCCAAGGTCGCACCGGAATCCACTGTACCGAACTTCGTTCCCTTCGTAGTGGCCGCACGCACGCATAGTAGCAGATTTCGGCCAAGCTCAACATGCTGGCACCCATCAGCAGGGCAAACAATCCGCCAAACTTGGCCACCACGTCGGTGAATCCCAACAACTCGCGACGCCAGACGGGAAGGTAGTGACGGTGCTTGAACGCAACCTGTATCACGGAGATGTCCCGGCTAGAAGATCACACGGAACAAAATCCGGTTTGCGGAATCGCAAACTTTGCTTCCGATTTGCTCTACCAATCGCAAACCTCCGTTTACACCCGTCAGCAGGAAGCATTGCTTCCAATATCGCAAACGGTGATTTTCGATATCGCAAACGTAACGCCGTAACGCATGCCTGCCAAAAGCACGCAGCACGCAGCCACTACAATATTTACTGTTTTGAATTGACCGTTGCTTTTCAAATTTTGGATGGAAATAAGAAGAAGAAGAAGAGGTTTCAATTTTTTCATTTATTTAATCATAATTCAATACCAAATCAAAGCAATTCTGTGAGCGGTTTACTACGGAATTTTTTTTTTTTTCCGATGTGTTTTGCCTTTGACTTGTGAAGGTTCGAACGAGTCGATTGTTCTGATCTGGCCGTCCCAGATGTCCGTGGGGCAGCAGGTTACCGCTGGGCGTCGGTGCCGCCGTTGGAATGTTACTCCCCGTGACGAGAGTCCCGGTGCTAGCAGTAAGAAAAGAAGGTGGCGTGGCCGAAATGCACTCGTTGATGCTCCACTTGCCAAAGTCTTTGTGGCCGACACCGCGGCAGCTTTGTTTTTTTTTTGGTAATGATTGTACAGGTCCTTCCCGTGCTCGGTGACGTCGGCGGCGGGGTCACCCGGATAGAGGTGCTGAGACCGGTGCAGCGTGCTCGGGTCGTCGATCTGGCTGATTTCCCGCGTCGCGCAGCGAGCTGTTTCGTCCTGGAGGTTGACCCCCGATCTTCACCTCGAGAATCGACTTGAGCGGAGTGGCCTCCACTAGAAGACCGTCCGACTGGAACAAGTCCCCAGAATCTCCGCCAGCAGTCGGATCTGTGAAGGTGTTCGCCGAACTCACGCTGCAATTGCGAGCCGTAGACTGCGAATGAGAAAATATATCAAAAATTCTTCAAAAGTTCTCTTAAATTATCCAATTTTTTAAATTTAATTCTCAAAAAATCTCAAAATTTCTCAAAATTTCAAAAATTCCCGAAAATTCTCAAAAAAATTCAAAAATTCTCAAAAATTCTCAAAAATTCTCAAAAATTCTTAAAAATTCTCAAAAATTCTCAAAAATTCTCAAAAATTCTCAAAATTTCTCAAAAAATCTAAAATTTTCTAAAATTTTCTCAAATAATTTCGAAATTTCTCAAAAAATTTCAAAAATTCTCAAAAAATTTCGAAATTTCTCAAAAAATTTCAAAAATTCTCAATAATTCATAAAAATTCTCAAAATTTTTCGAAAATCCTCAAAAATTATCAAAACTTTTCGAAATTTCTCAAAAAATCTCAAAAAGTTCTCTAAAATTATCTAATTTTTTATTAATATTTCAAAAATTCTTAAAAAATTTCAAAAATTGTTAAAATTTCACATTTTTTTTCAAAAATTTTCTAAAATTCTTAAAATTCTAAAAATTCCAAAAATTCTGGTAAAAAATTCTCAAAATATTTAAAATATTCTTAAATATTCTCAAAAAATCACAAAAATTCTTTAAAATTCTCAAAACTTTTTCGAATTTATCAAAATTTCTAAAAAATTCTCAAAATCTAAAATTCTAAATTTCTAGAAATTTAAAATTTCTAGAAATTTTAGACATTTTAGGAATTTCAGAAATTTCAGAAATTTAAAAAAAAATTAAAAAAATTTAAAAATTTTAAAATTTTTAAAATTTTTAAAATATATCAAAAATTCTTAAAAAGTTCTCTTAAATTATCCATTTTTTATTAGTTTAATTCTCAAAAATCCTCAAAAATTCTCAAAAATACTCAAAAATTCCCAAAAAATCTCAAAAAATCTCAAAAAATTTCAAAAATTCTCAAAAATTCTCAAAAATACTCAAAAATACCCGAAAATTCTCAAAAATTCTCAAAAATTCTCAAAAACTCTCAAAAATTGTCAAAAATTTTCAAAAATTCTCGAAAATTCTTAAAAATTTTCAAAAAATCACGAAAATTCTCAAAAAATTTCAAAAATTATCAAAACTTTTCGAAAATTCTCAAAAAATCTCAAAAAGTTCTCTAAAATTATATAATTTTTTATTAAATTTTCAAAAATTCTTAGAAATTTTCAAAAATTGTAAAAAAATCTCATTTTTTTCAAAAATTCTCAAAAAATTTCTAAAATTTTTAAAAATTCTAAAAATTCCAAAAAATCTCAAAATATTTCAAATATTTCAAATATTGAAATTTTAAATTTTTTAGAAATTTTAGAAATTTTAAAATTTTTAGAAATTTTAAAAATTTTAGAAATTTTAGAAATTTTAGAAATTTTAGAAATTTTAGAAATTTTAGAAATTTTAGAAATTTTAGAAATTTTAGAAATTTTAAAAATTTTAGAAATTTTAAAAATTTTAGAAATTTTAGAAATTTTAGAAATTTTAGAAATTTTAGAAATTTTAGAAATTTTAGAAATTTTAAAAATTTTAAAAAATTTAAAAATTTTAGAAATTTTAGAAATTTTAGAAATTTTAGAAATTTTAGAAATTTTAGAAATTTTAGAAATTTTAGAAATTTTAGAAATTTTAGAAATTTTAGAAATTTTAGAAATTTTAGAAATTTTAGAAATTTTAGAAATTTTAGAAATTTTAGAAATTTTAGAAATTTTAGAAATTTTAGAAATTTTAGAAATTTTAGAAATTTTAGAAATTTTAGAAATTTTAGAAATTTTAGAAATTTTAGAAATTTTAGAAATTTTAGAAATTTTAAAAATTTTAGAAATTTTAGAAATTTTAGAAATTTTAGAAATTTTAGAAATTTAAGAAATTTTAGAAATTTTAGAAATTTTAGAAATTTTAGAAATTTTAGAAATTTTAGAAATTTTAGAAATTTTAGAAATTTTAGAAATTTTAGAAATTTTAGAAATTTTAGAAATTTTAGAAATTTTAGAAATTTTAAAATTTTAGAAATTTTAGAAATTTTAGAAATTTTAGAAATTTTAGAAATTTTAGAAATTTTAGAAATTTTAGAAATTTTAGAAATTTTAGAAATTTTAGAAATTTTAGAAATTTTAGAAATTTTAGAAATTTTAGAAATTTTAGAAATTTTAGAAATTTTAGAAATTTTAGAAATTTTAGAAATTTTAGAAATTTTAGAAATTTTAGAAATTTTAGAAATTTTAGAAATTTTAGAAATTTTAGAAATTTTAGAAATTTTAGAAATTTTAGAAATTTTAGAAATTTTAGAAATTTTAGAAATTTTAGAAATTTTAGAAATTTTAGAAATTTTAGAAATTTTAGAAATTTTAGAAATTTTAGAAATTTTAGAAATTTTAGAAATTTTAGAAATTTTAGAAATTTAAGAAATTTTAGAAATTTTAGAAATTTTAGAAATTTTAGAAATTTTAGAAATTTTAGAAATTTTAGAAATTTTAGAAATTTTAGAAATTTTAGAAATTTTAGAAATTTTAGAAATTTTAGAAATTTTAGAAATTTTAGAAATTTTAGAAATTTTAGAAATTTTAGAAATTTTAGAAATTTTAGAAATTTTAGAAATTTTAGAAATTTTAGAAATTTTAGAAATTTTAGAAATTTTAGAAATTTTAGAAATTTTAGAAATTTTAGAAATTTTAGAAATTTTAGAAATTTTAGAAATTTTAGAAATTTTAGAAATTTTAGAAATTTTAGAAATTTTAGAAATTTTAGAAATTTTAGAAATTTTAGAAATTTTTGAAATTTTAGAAATTTTAGGAATTTTAGAAATTTTAGAAATTTTAGAAATTTTAGAAATTTTAGAAATTTTAGAAATTTTAGAAGTTTTAGAACTTTTAAAAACTTTAGAAATTTTAGAAATTTTAGAAATTTTAGAAATTTTAGAAATTTTAGAAATTTTAGAAATTTTAGAAATTTTAGAAATTTTAGAAATTTTAGAAATTTTAGAAATTTTAGAAATTTTAGAAATTTTAGAAATTTTAGAAATTTTAGAAATTTTAGAAATTTTAGAAATTTTAGAAATTTTAGAAATTTTAGAAATTTTAGAAATTTTAGAAATTTTAGAAATTTTAGAAATTTTAGAAATTTTAGAAATTTTAGAAATTTTAGAAATTTTAGAATTTTTAGAAATTTTAGAAATTTTAGAAATTTTAGAAATTTTAGAAATTTTAGAAATTTTAGAAATTTTAGAAATTTTAGAAATTTTAGAAATTTTAGAAATTTTAGAAATTTTAGAAATTTTAGAAATTTTAGAAATTTTAGAAATTTTAGAAATTTTAGAAATATTAGAAATTTTAGAAATTTTAGAAATTTTAGAAATTTTAGAAATTTTAGAAATTTTAGAAATTTTAGAAATTTTAAAATTTTTAGAAATTTTAGAAATTTTAGAAATTTTAGAAATTTTAGAAATTTTAGAAATTTTAGAAATTTTTGAAATTTTTGAAATTTTTGAAATTTTTGAAATTTTTGAAATTTTTGAAATTTTTGAAATTTTTGAAATTTTTGAAATTTTTGAAATTTTAGAAATTTTAGAAATTTTAGAAATTTTAGAAATTTTAGAAATTTTAGAAATTTTAGAAATTTTAGAAATTTTAGAAATTTTAGAAATTTTAGAAATTTTAGAAATTTTAGAAATTTTAGAAATTTTAGAAATTTTAGAAATTTTAGAAATTTTAGAAATTTTGAAAATTTTAGAAATTTTAAAAATTTTAGAAATCTTAGAAATTTTAGAAATTTTAGAAATTTTATGAAATTTTAAGAAATTTTAAGAAATTTTAAAAAATTTTAGAATTTTAGAAATTTTAGAAATTTTAGAAATTTTAGAAATTTTAAAATTTTTAGAAATTTTAGAAATTTTAGAAATTTTAGAAATTTTAGAAATTTTAGAAATTTTAGAAATTTTAGAAATTTTTGAAATTTTTGAAATTTTTGAAATTTTTGAAATTTTTGAAATTTTTGAAATTTTTGAAATTTTTGAAATTTTAGAAATTTTAGAAATTTTAGAAATTTTAGAAATTTTAGAAATTTTAGAAATTTTGAAAATTTTAGAAATTTTAAAAATTTTAGAAATCTTAGAAATTTTAGAAATTTTAGAAATTTTATGAAATTTTAAGAAATTTTAAGAAATTTTAAAAAATTTTAGAATTTTAGAATTTTAGAATTTTAGAATTTTAGAATTTTAGAATTTTAGAATTTTAGAATTTTAGAATTTTAGAATTTTAGAATTTTAGAATTTTAGAATTTTAGAATTTTAGAATTTTAGAATTTTAGAATTTTAGAATTTTAGAATTTTAGAATTTTAGAATTTTAGAATTTTAGAATTTTAGAATTTTCGAATTTTAGAATTTTAGAATTTTAGAATTTTAGAATTTTAGAATTTTAGAATTTTAGAATTTTAGAATTTTAGAATTTTAGAATTTTAGAATTTTAGAATTTTAGAATTTTAGAATTTTAGAATTTTAGAATTTTAGAATTTTAGAATTTTAGAATTTTAGAATTTTAGAATTTTAGAATTTTAGAATTTTAGAATTTTAGAATTTTAGAATTTTAGAATTTTAGAATTTTAGAATTTTAGAATTTTAGAATTTTAGAATTTTAGAATTTTAGAATTTTAGAATTTTAGAATTTTAGAATTTTAGAATTTTAGAATTTTAGAATTTTAGAATTTTAGAATTTTAGAATTTTAGAATTTTAGAATTTTAGAATTTTAGAATTTTAGAATTTTAGAATTTTAGAATTTTAGAATTTTAGAATTTTAGAATTTTAGAATTTTAGAATTTTAGAATTTTAGAATTTTAGAATTTTAGAATTTTAGAATTTTAGAATTTTAGAATTTTAGAATTTTAGAATTTTAGAATTTTAGAATTTTAGAATTTTAGAATTTTAGAATTTTAGAATTTTAGAATTTTAGAATTTTAGAATTTTAGAATTTTAGAATTTTAGAATTTTAGAATTTTAGAATTTTAGAATTTTAGAATTTTAGAATTTTAGAATTTTAGAATTTTAGAATTTTAGAATTTTAGAATTTTAGAATTTTAGAATTTTAGAATTTTAGAATTTTAGAATTTTAGAATTTTAGAATTTTAGAATTTTAGAATTTTAGAATTTTAGAATTTTAGAATTTTAGAATTTTAGAATTTTAGAATTTTAGAATTTTAGAATTTTAGAATTTTAGAATTTTAGAATTTTAGAATTTTAGAATTTTAGAATTTTAGAATTTTAGAATTTTAGAATTTTAGAATTTTAGAATTTTAGAATTTTAGAATTTTAGAATTTTAGAATTTTAGAATTTTAGAATTTTAGAATTTTAGAATTTTAGAATTTTAGAATTTTAGAATTTTAGAATTTTAGAATTTTAGAATTTTAGAATTTTAGAATTTTAGAATTTTAGAATTTAGAATTTTAGAATTTTAGAATTTTAGAATTTTAGAATTTTAGAATTTTAGAATTTTAGAATTTTAGAATTTTAGAATTTTAGAATTTTAGAATTTTAGAATTTTAGAATTTTAGAATTTTAGAATTTTAGAATTTTAGAATTTTAGAATTTTAGAATTTTAGAATTTTAGAATTTTAGAATTTTAGAATTTTAGAATTTTAGAATTTTAGAATTTTAGAATTTTAGAATTTTAGAATTTTAGAATTTTAGAATTTTAGAATTTTAGAATTTTAGAATTTTAGAATTTTAGAATTTTAGAATTTTAGAATTTTAGAATTTTAGAATTTTAGAATTTTAGAATTTTAGAATTTTAGAATTTTAGAATTTTAGAATTTTAGAATTTTAGAATTTTAGAATTTTAGAATTTTAGAATTTTAGAATTTTAGAATTTTAGAATTTTAGAATTTTAGAATTTTAGAATTTTAGAATTTTAGAATTTTAGAATTTTAGAATTTTAGAATTTTAGAATTTTAGAATTTTAGAATTTTAGAATTTTAGAATTTTAGAATTTTAGAATTTTAGAATTTTAGAATTTTAGAATTTTAGAATTTTAGAATTTTAGAATTTTAGAATTTTAGAATTTTAGAATTTTAGAATTTTAGAATTTTAGAATTTTAGAATTTTAGAATTTTAGAATTTTAGAATTTTAGAATTTTAGAATTTTAGAATTTTAGAATTTTAGAATTTTAGAATTTTAGAATTTTAGAATTTTAGAATTTTAGAATTTTAGAATTTTAGAATTTTAGAATTTTAGAATTTTAGAATTTTAGAATTTTAGAATTTTAGAATTTTAGAATTTTAGAATTTTAGAATTTTAGAATTTTAGAATTTTAGAATTTTAGAATTTTAGAATTTTAGAATTTTAGAATTTTAGAATTTTAGAATTTTAGAATTTTAGAATTTTAGAATTTAGAATTTTAGAATTTTAGAATTTTAGAATTTTAGAATTTTAGAATTTTAGAATTTTAGAATTTTAGAATTTTAGAATTTTAGAATTTTAGAATTTTAGAATTTTAGAATTTTAGAATTTTAGAATTTTAGAATTTTAGAATTTTAGAATTTTAGAATTTTAGAATTTTAGAATTTTAGAATTTTAGAATTTTAGAATTTTAGAATTTTAGAATTTTAGAATTTTAGAATTTTAGAATTTTAGAATTTTAGAATTTTAGAATTTTAGAATTTTAGAATTTTAGAATTTTAGAATTTTAGAATTTTAGAATTTTAGAATTTTAGAATTTTAGAATTTTAGAATTTTAGAATTTTAGAATTTTAGAATTTTAGAATTTTAGAATTTTAGAATTTTAGAATTTTAGAATTTTAGAATTTTAGAATTTTAGAATTTTAGAATTTTAGAATTTTAGAATTTTAGAATTTTAGAATTTTAGAATTTTAGAATTTTAGAATTTTAGAATTTTAGAATTTTAGAATTTTAGAATTTTAGAATTTAGAATTTTAGAATTTTAGAATTTTAGAATTTTAGAATTTTAGAATTTTAGAATTTTAGAATTTTAGAATTTTAGAATTTTAGAATTTTAGAATTTTAGAATTTTAGAATTTTAGAATTTTAGAATTTTAGAATTTTAGAATTTTAGAATTTTAGAATTTTAGAATTTTAGAATTTTAGAATTTTAGAATTTTAGAATTTTAGAATTTTAGAATTTTAGAATTTTAGAATTTTAGAATTTTAGAATTTTAGAATTTTAGAATTTTAGAATTTTAGAATTTTAGAATTTTAGAATTTTAGAATTTTAGAATTTTAGAATTTTAGAATTTTAGAATTTTAGAATTTTAGAATTTTAGAATTTTAGAATTTTAGAATTTTAGAATTTTAGAATTTTAGAATTTTAGAATTTTAGAATTTTAGAATTTTAGAATTTTAGAATTTTAGAATTTTAGAATTTTAGAATTTTAGAATTTTAGAATTTTAGAATTTTAGAATTTTAGAATTTTAGAATTTTAGAATTTTAGAATTTTAGAATTTTAGAATTTTAGAATTTTAGAATTTTAGAATTTTAGAATTTTAGAATTTTAGAATTTTAGAATTTTAGAATTTTAGAATTTTAGAATTTTAGAATTTTAGAATTTTAGAATTTTAGAATTTTAGAATTTTAGAATTTTAGAATTTTAGAATTTTAGATTTAGATTTTAGAATTTTAGAATTTTAGAATTTTAGAATTTTAGAATTTTAGAATTTTAGAATTTTAGAATTTTAGAATTTTAGAATTTTAGAATTTTAGAATTTTAGAATTTTAGAATTTTAGAATTTTAGAATTTTAGAATTTTAGAATTTTAGAATTTTAGAATTTTAGAATTTTAGAATTTTAGAATTTTAGAATTTTAGAATTTTAGAATTTTAGAATTTTAGAATTTTAGAATTTTAGAATTTTAGAATTTTAGAATTTTAGAATTTTAGAATTTTAGAATTTTAGAATTTTAGAATTTTAGAATTTTAGAATTTTAGAATTTTAGAATTTTAGAATTTTAGAATTTTAGAATTTTAGAATTTTAGAATTTTAGAATTTTAGAATTTTAGAATTTTAGAATTTTAGAATTTTAGAATTTTAGAATTTTAGAATTTTAGAATTTTAGAATTTTAGAATTTTAGAATTTTAGAATTTTAGAATTTTAGAATTTTAGAATTTTAGAATTTTAGAATTTTAGAATTTTAGAATTTTAGAATTTTAGAATTTTAGAATTTTAGAATTTTAGAATTTTAGAATTTTAGAATTTTAGAATTTTAGAATTTTAGAATTTTAGAATTTTAGAATTTTAGAATTTTAGAATTTTAGAATTTTAGAATTTTAGAATTTTAGAATTTTAGAATTTTAGAATTTTAGAATTTTAGAATTTTAGAATTTTAGAATTTTAGAATTTTAGAATTTTAGAATTTTAGAATTTTAGAATTTTAGAATTTTAGAATTTTAGAATTTTAGAATTTTAGAATTTTAGAATTTTAGAATTTTAGAATTTTAGAATTTTAGAATTTTAGAATTTTAGAATTTTAGAATTTTAGAATTTTAGAATTTTAGAATTTTAGAATTTTAGAATTTTAGAATTTTAGAATTTTAGAATTTTAGAATTTTAGAATTTTAGAATTTTAGAATTTTAGAATTTTAGAATTTTAGAATTTTAGAATTTTAGAATTTTAGAATTTTAGAATTTTAGAATTTTAGAATTTTAGAATTTTAGAATTTTAGAATTTTAGAATTTTAGAATTTTAGAATTTTAGAATTTTAGAATTTTAGAATTTTAGAATTTTAGAATTTTAGAATTTTAGAATTTTTAGAATTTTAGAATTTTAGAATTTTAGAATTTTAGAATTTTAGAATTTTAGAATTTTAGAATTTTAGAATTTTAGAATTTTAGAATTTTAGAATTTTAGAATTTTAGAATTTTAGAATTTTAGAATTTTAGAATTTTAGAATTTTAGAATTTTAGAATTTTAGAATTTTAGAATTTTAGAATTTTAGAATTTTAGAATTTTAGAATTTTAGAATTTTAGAATTTTAGAATTTTAGAATTTTAGAATTTTAGAATTTTAGAATTTTAGAATTTTAGAATTTTAGAATTTTAGAATTTTAGAATTTTAGAATTTTAGAATTTTAGAATTTTAGAATTTTAGAATTTTAGAATTTTAGAATTTTAGAATTTTAGAATTTTAGAATTTTAGAATTTTAGAATTTTAGAATTTTAGAATTTTAGAATTTTAGAATTTTAGAATTTTAGAATTTTAGAATTTTAGAATTTTAGAATTTTAGAATTTTAGAATTTTAGAATTTTAGAATTTTAGAATTTTAGAATTTTAGAATTTTAGAATTTTAGAATTTTAGAATTTTAGAATTTTAGAATTTTAGAATTTTAGAATTTTAGAATTTTAGAATTTTAGAATTTTAGAATTTTAGAATTTTAGAATTTTAGAATTTTAGAATTTTAGAATTTTAGAATTTTAGAATTTTAGAATTTTAGAATTTTAGAATTTTAGAATTTTAGAATTTTAGAATTTTAGAATTTTAGAATTTTAGAATTTTAGAATTTTAGAATTTTAGAATTTTAGAATTTAGAATTTTAGAATTTTAGAATTTTAGAATTTTAGAATTTTAGAATTTTAGAATTTTAGAATTTTAGAATTTTAGAATTTTAGAATTTTAGAATTTTAGAATTTTAGAATTTTAGAATTTTAGAATTTTAGAATTTTAGAATTTTAGAATTTTAGAATTTTAGAATTTTAGAATTTTGAATTTTAGAATTTTAGAATTTTAGAATTTTAGAAGTTTAGAATTTTAGAATTTTAGAATTTTAGAATTTTAGAATTTTAGAATTTTAGAATTTTAGAATTTTAGAATTTTAGAATTTTAGAATTTTAGAATTTTAGAATTTTAGAATTTTAGAATTTTAGAATTTTAGAATTTTAGAATTTTAGAATTTTAGAATTTTAGAATTTTAGAATTTTAGAATTTTAGAATTTTAGAATTTTAGAATTTTAGAATTTTAGAATTTTAGAATTTTAGAATTTTAGAATTTTAGAATTTTAGAATTTTAGAATTTTAGAATTTTAGAATTTTAGAATTTTAGAATTTTAGAATTTTAGAATTTTAGAATTTTAGAATTTTAGAATTTTAGAATTTTAGAATTTTAGAATTTTAGAATTTTAGAATTTTAGAATTTTAGAATTTTAGAATTTTAGAATTTTAGAATTTTAGAATTTTAGAATTTTAGAATTTTAGAATTTTAGAATTTTAGAATTTTAGAATTTTAGAATTTTAGAATTTTAGAATTTTAGAATTTTAGAATTTTAGAATTTTAGAATTTTAGAATTTTAGAATTTTAGAATTTTAGAATTTTAGAATTTTAGAATTTTAGAATTTTAGAATTTTAGAATTTTAGAATTTTAGAATTTTAGAATTTTAGAATTTTAGAATTTTAGAATTTTAGAATTTTAGAATTTTAGAATTTTAGAATTTTAGAATTTTAGAATTTTAGAATTTTAGAATTTTAGAATTTTAGAATTTTAGAATTTTAGAATTTTAGAATTTTAGAATTTTAGAATTTTAGAATTTTAGAATTTTAGAATTTTAGAATTTTAGAATTTTAGAATTTTAGAATTTTAGAATTTTAGAATTTTAGAATTTTAGAATTTTAGAATTTTAGAATTTTAGAATTTTAGAATTTTAGAATTTTAGAATTTTAGAATTTTAGAATTTTTAGAATTTTAGAATTTTAGAATTTTAGAATTTTAGAATTTTAGAATTTTAGAATTTTAGAATTTTAGAATTTTAGAATTTTAGAATTTTAGAATTTTAGAATTTTAGAATTTTAGAATTTTAGAATTTTAGAATTTTAGAATTTTAGAATTTTAGAATTTTAGAATTTTAGAATTTTAGAATTTTAGAATTTTAGAATTTTAGAATTTTAGAATTTTAGAATTTTAGAATTTTAGAATTTTAGAATTTTAGAATTTTAGAATTTTAGAATTTTAGAATTTTAGAATTTTAGAATTTTAGAATTTTAGAATTTTAGAATTTTAGAATTTTAGAATTTTAGAATTTTAGAATTTTAGAATTTTAGAATTTTAGAATTTTAGAATTTTAGAATTTTAGAATTTTAGAATTTTAGAATTTTAGAATTTTAGAATTTTAGAATTTTAGAATTTTAGAATTTTAGAATTTTAGAATTTTAGAATTTTAGAATTTTAGAATTTTAGAATTTTAGAATTTTAGAATTTTAGAATTTTAGAATTTTAGAATTTTAGAATTTTAGAATTTTAGAATTTTAGAATTTTAGAATTTTAGAATTTTAGAATTTTAGAATTTTAGAATTTTAGAATTTTAGAATTTTAGAATTTTAGAATTTTAGAATTTTAGAATTTTAGAATTTTAGAATTTTAGAATTTTAGAATTTTAGAATTTTAGAATTTTAGAATTTTAGAATTTTAGAATTTTAGAATTTTAGAATTTTAGAATTTTAGAATTTTAGAATTTTAGAATTTTAGAATTTTAGAATTTTAGAATTTTAGAATTTTAGAATTTTAGAATTTTAGAATTTTAGAATTTTAGAATTTTAGAATTTTAGAATTTTAGAATTTTAGAATTTTAGAATTTTAGAATTTTAGAATTTTAGAATTTTAGAATTTTAGAATTTTAGAATTTTAGAATTTTAGAATTTTAGAATTTTAGAATTTTAGAATTTTAGAATTTTAGAATTTTAGAATTTTAGAATTTTAGAATTTTAGAATTTTAGAATTTTAGAATTTTAGAATTTTAGAATTTTAGAATTTTAGAATTTTAGAATTTTAGAATTTTAGAATTTTAGAATTTTAGAATTTTAGAATTTTAGAATTTTAGAATTTTAGAATTTTAGAATTTTAGAATTTTAGAATTTTAGAATTTTAGAATTTTAGAATTTTAGAATTTTAGAATTTTAGAATTTTAGAATTTTAGAATTTTAGAATTTTAGAATTTTAGAATTTTAGAATTTTAGAATTTTAGAATTTTAGAATTTTAGAATTTTAGAATTTTAAAATTTTAGAATTTTAGAATTTTAGAATTTTAGAATTTTAGACTTTTAGAATTTTAGAATTTTAGAATTTTAGAATTTTAGAATTTTAGATTTTTGAATTTTAGAATTTTGAATTTAAGAATTTAATAGATTAGAATGACAAAACTTTAAAGAAATTTGTACAAGCCTTATTTTTTAACAAATTTGAAACGCTGATTTCCTTTTTAATAATCAATCTTTTATCGTCGCCATTTTGACCGCTATCTTGAATAACCACTTTGAAGTTGTTTAGTGGTCATACCTGAAATAGAACATCAAAAATAAGACAAAGAGGAAAAATCGTGATTCGATTTTTCGAAATTTCGATAAACCGATGTGATTTTTTCCAAGGCCAAATAATAGAGTTTGTACTGTATCTAACATTTCTTAAATTAAAAAAAATCTTTCATTTGTTTAAATTTCTTTGATTTTCCAAGCTTTTTAAATCACGGGGTTTATATATTGAGCTTAATTTTTTATAATTTTACAAAATGACGAAAGTTTTAATTATTTAACACTTGCCTTATTATTACATAATCATTTTTTTTTAATTTTAGATTGCACCCAAAAACGACTGTGAATGCAAAAAAAAACTTATAAATGCGCACGTGGTTCATTTTGTGAAACTGTACAGGAAGCCACCTTTTCCGAAAATAATCGTCAATCGGATACGTTGTTTTTTTCCCACGCGATACCATTAATGTCCTCCTCGCTGATTTCGAACAGCTTGTGGTCTACTTCCGGAAGGGGATCGGCGGATTCTTCCCGTTGTGGCCGATTTCGCTTCGAGCCGAGCTCGAAAAGTAACTGCTATCATCATCATCGTCGGGGCAACCGGGTAATGTTGAGCAGCCAGCTTGGTTCGGCGGAGCGGATTTTCTTCAATGGCAGATTTGGTGGCCTGAAGAATGGCCGGAAAAGGAAAGCTGCAAATAAAATGGGTTTCAGTGAAAACAAGTTTTAAAGACTCATGCAACGGAATCATCCCGACTGAGCCAAAGTCGGTTCCGACTTTTCGAAAAACGTCAGCAGCTGCTGCGTGATTATTTTTCTTGGTTCTGGCAAAATCAATTATATTCAGCAGCTTACCTTGTTGTACTCATGGCGATTGTCCTTCTCCAAGTACCGCAGAAATACGTCGGCTGCCATTACTGCCGTGGTCGCGACGGCCCCCAATTAGCAAACGGAACGTCGGATGATCAGAACTCCCGGCGGATGAGCAAACTGCAGGGTACCGAGGATTGACCGGATCCAGTCACGAAGTTGGATGAGGCCGTGGCTGTTGACTAACAGACCGGGTCGGGAACAGATTTTGACGAACCGAAATCGCGGCGGACAAGTCGAAAAAAAAACAACAAAAACTTCAACGTGAGACCAACTTTTGTTTTGTTGTTTTCCTTCTTCGCGGCTGATTCTGACAGTTCGTAACGCATTGGCTGCGGCATGCTACAGTCTCAAATAAGCCGGCAACAAAGCGCTTTCGATTTTGGAAGCAATTTCTTTCGTTATCGAAAACATTTTCTCCAGAATCGGCAACATTCGCGATGAATTCGCAAACGATCAATGTTTTCGGATTCATCGCATTATTTTTTCGGATCCGCCGCCCGGATTTTGTTCCGTGCAGAGAGATTTACCTGTGAAACTTAAATACAGACTCTACAATTATACCCCTTGAACCAATCCATAAACGGTCCAGCAACGTCCCGAAAATGTTGAACGTTGAACGGAAATCGATTAATATCTACATGGTACCGCAAAACGATACATTCTTGACGACAGGTGCAAGGTAGCGAACGATTCTCCAAAGAAGCCTTAATAGCTTTGTTATACACCTCTAGGACCGTGTTGCGGTAGCATCCAATCCGACCAGCATCACAAACCTTCATTCCGGCAGCTCGTGGCATCGAAAACTTGACGCAACCACACTTGGCATAAGTTAGATTTGACATGCACTCGTCAACGCGGTTGTTGAAGTTGTATACATTGTAGTACCGAAGATATCGCTCGTCGGCGAAGAAACAGTTGCGTCTGTGGAGTCGAATGTTTGCTTTAAATACATATTTTGAAATAATTCAAACAATACCTTTTAGGAGAAATGTTTCTCAAAGCTTTCGATATATCAGTAACTTCCGGCTGAAGTAATACTGAAAGGGCATGCAACGTATTCAAGCGGTAAAATTGATCTCCCGTGAACGCTGTTTCATCTGGAGGATGAACGGAGACCTTGAATCCAGTGAATCCCTGAAACAATTGCATCATCAATTCATGCTGCGATCCTTCCCGTCAACAACTCACCCTACAAACATACTCTTGATCAATCCTCCTTAGTGCTACCATCATCGCGAATCCAGACTCAAAACCGTTCCTCAGAGATCGCTTCGGATACGTATCCGCTCCAACCTGTTCCCTGCTATATCCGGTATCGCGCGTCCAGTTTGACGCTGAACCCGCTC
Organism: Culex pipiens pallens; assembly: GCF_016801865.2. Taxonomy (NCBI): domain Eukaryota; kingdom Metazoa; phylum Arthropoda; class Insecta; order Diptera; family Culicidae; genus Culex; species Culex pipiens. Next base: position 166,308,008 of record NC_068938.1, read on the forward strand.
CACCACTCAAGTTCAAAAAGTCCGGCGATATCTCACCAACTCGATACAGCTGGGCCGCAGGCAGTGCGTTAAAGGTATAGCAGATACCATCGTCTACAAGCGTTTCCGTGATCCAGTCGCTGCTCGAAATTAGTTTGGTCCGCCACGTAATCAACGGAACAGTAAGTCCTCTACCTAAGGACATGCGACGCAAGGTCTTGACCAGATCCTCCTTCGGTAACTTTTGATCGAACTTGGTCCAGCCATCGGTGAGGGGACACACGTGGGCAAGGGATCGTAGCTTTCGTTCGCTGTAACTCCAAAAAGGTTCAGTATCACCTTAGTAATCTTAGTTTAACGTACCTTTCCTCATCCAGCTTGATGCCGCGATCTACCAGTTCAAGCGCACGTGTAAGGTTGAACTCTTCTACGCGAGTCTTGGACAGGGGACAAACCGTAATCGCCGGAAACGGAATCGTAGAGATGGGAACGAAGCGTGGCGCGTACGCCAATACGACCGGATCGGCCTCCCACTTGTGGTACATCGTTACCACGCAGCAGCAGCTACCCACGAAGGCCGCCACAATCCATGCAGTCCACCAGAGCTTCTCAATTTTGAGCAATTGGTGATCTGCTAAGAATTTAATTGCTTGGACAAAGTTTTCAGCGCAGTATTCCCAGAGAATACGTCGGATTGGCGTACGCTTCGCTCTGTAGTGCAGCATATCGATAAATGACGATGAATTCGAGTTTCATCGTTCAAATTGTTTAGCAATCGTGCATATTTTATTACACTCAAGGGACATATAAAGAATTTGATGACATAAAGTAATGGCTAAATACAAATCACCAGTCTTTCGGTTGGTTCATGCGAGTCCGGAACGGATTCTGCCGTGCCGCCCACGGTAGCACATACATCCAGTTGATCGCCAGCCGGGGGATCCGTTCTCTACGCAGCGGTCGTATACAAGCGTAGTATAATATTTCACACAAACTCATAGCACTAGCTCCTAACAGCAGCGCGAACAGTCCTCCAAACTCAGCGATCACGTCGGTAACTCCCAGCATCTCACGCCTCCAAATCGGGAGGTGATGGCGATGCTTGAAGGACATCGACATTACCGCTATGTCGTAGCTAAGAGTAAATCCAATCAGTTCAGAACCATAGTCTAACATACATTCTTACCCCTTGTACTTATCGAACGCCGCTCCCGCGGCTCGCGACAGCTCCTGGAAGTAGAACGGCATCCGAGAGATCTCAACCCGGTACTCTACACTGTTACAAGCCGGATAGCATCCACAAAGCGAAATCATTCCCTGCATCGCGTGCCGGATCTCTTCGTCGAACGCCTCAATCAGGATGTTTTGATAGCACTCGATCTTGCTGGCGTCACAAATCTTCATGTCCGCCGTACGAGGCATCGAAAACTTGACGCAGCCACACTTTTGGAGCGTCAGATTCGCCATACACTCCGCAGCACAGTTTGCCTGGTTGTAGCTGTTGAAGAACCGCAGGTACCGTTCGTTGTCGAAGAAGCAGCTGCGTCTTATTGGGGAAGCATTGCGTAGCTTTTCAGAGGTGTACATCACGTTTGGTGTGAAGGTAAGGGCGATATCGTCCTCGTTGTTCAACCGGAAGAACCAATCCCCGCTCATGGCAACCTCGTCCGGCGTGTGGACAACGATCTTGAAGCCAGTGTAGGGACCCTTGAAGGAACAGAACGTTAAGAATCAGAGTTCCCCGAGAACGCACAGGACATACACTACACAAATACTCCTGATCGATGGTCCGTACGGACAACGCCACGAACAATCCCGATATAGCCCCATTCCCCATGGAGCGATACGGATAGGCGTTGAGACCTGCGTTACTTGCATAGCCAGAATCTTGCGTCCAGTTGGAGTCAGTCGCGGCAGAGCTTTCAAACTGTAGAAAATCTGGAGAAATTATATCAGCACGATACAGTTTGCTTGCCGGCAAGCCGTTAAAGGTATAGCAAATTCCATCTTCCGTCAGAGATTCCGTTAGCATGTCACTACAATTCACAACTTTGTAGCGCCACATGCACCACTGTGCGATTGTTTCCTTCGCGAAGGACATATTCCGAAGACTCTTGATTACGGTTTCATCCTCGCTTTGGCTAAAGTTTTGCCAAAGACGAGTGTACGGACACACGTGAGCCAGCGCACGTAACTTTTTTATACGAGCCCGGTCTAGCAATGTTCCGTTCTGCGACAGCTCGTAAGTCTGAGTCAGGTTGAACTGATCTACGCGAGCTTTTGAAAGTGGACACATGGTAATAGCTGGAAAGGGAACCGTGGAAATCGGGGCGAACTCTGGAGCGTACACGATGACCACCGGGTGTTCGTCCCACTTGTAGTACATCTGGATCGCCGAGAAGCCACAGGCTGCGAACGCTGCCGCGATCCAAAGCATCCACCAGGATCTGTTTCGATAAATGTAGCTCGATCAACGCGTTGTCGAGTACCATTTTTGTATGAAAAATACCTTTCGATCTTGAGCAAACTTCGGTCAGCGGCATATCGTACGGCTAGAACACCATTCTCCTTGCAGAACTCCCAAAGAACCTGCCGGAAGGGCGTTCGTTTGAACTCGTAGTGCAACATGACCGCGTGAAGTCAAGCCTACAATTATGGTGAAATTGTTGGTTTTGCATACCTATTATTATATGGAGGACAAGTATGATAGCGTTTAATTATTCATTTGAATAGTCCTTTTATAGAGAGTTTCTTATTGTTAACCTAGCATACAAAGTAAACTTTGTGACCTTTAGTGACAGAGTTTTTAATATATTCATTACCAGCTGATTGAATGTTATATATAATGGTCCTTCCTAATAGTTCCTCGGAACCCGAAATGGGTTCCGATGTGCCGCCCAAGGCAGCACAAAGATCCGGTTGATCGCCAACCTGGGGAATCGCTCCCTGCGCAGCGGCCGTATGCAGCAGTAGTACAAGATTTCGCCCACGCTCATCACGCTGGCACCCATCAACAGGGCAAACAGTCCACCAAATTTCGCCACCACATCCGTCAGGCTCAGCATCGGTCGTCTCCACACCGGCAAGTAGTGACGATGCTTGAAGGATAGCATAAGTATCGCTGGATCGTAGCTAGAAGTGGACTCTTTCAGTGTTATGTACCATGCCTGATGAAGAAGTCTTACCCTTCATATCTATCAAATGCTGGTCCAGCAACATGGGCAAACTCTTTAAAGTAGAACGGCATCCGTGATATCTCCGCTTGGTACTGAACACTGTTACAAGCCGGAAGACATTGACATGCCGATAGTTTTTTATGCTTTTCCGAATAAAAAACATCTTCGAATACTTCCTTCAAAATGTTACTGTAACAGGCGATCTTGCTTGCGTCGCAAACCTTCATTGTCGCCGTCCGTGGCATCGAGAACTTGACGCAACCACACTTCTTCAGAGTGTAGTTCGCAACACACTCGGCAACGCAGTTTGCCTGGTTGTAATGGTTGAAAAACCGCAAGTACCTTTCATGATTGAAGAAGCACTTGCGTCTAGCCGGTGAAGCATTGTGCAAGTCACGTGCCGTGTACAATGCATTCGGGGTGAACGTTAGTTCGATGACATCGTCATTGTTCAGCCGTAAGAATCTATCTCCGGTTAATGCTATCTCATCCGGAGGGTGAACGATCAACTTGTACCCTGTGTATGCTCCCTGAAATAATTTGGCAATAAGTGAATAAAGTGCTGTGAAGTCACGAAATATCTTACCCTACACAAAAACTCCTGATCAATATGTCGAACAGACAGTACCATGAAGAGTCCCGAAAACATACCGTTGCTCAAAGGACGGTGCGGGTACGTGTGGAGTCCGGCATTGCGGCGGTAGCCTTTTTCCTGCGTCCAGTTAGACCGAACGGTACTTGCGTTCGTGAATGCCAAAAATTCCGGCGAAATAACCCCAGCGCGGTATATCTGATTCGCCGGCAGTGCGTTGAACGTATAGCAGATCCCATCATCCGTCAACGTCTCCGTTATCATGTCGTTACATTCGATCTTCTTGAACCGCCACAGGCACCACTGGGCGACGATTTCCTTCGGCAGGGCCATGTTCCGCAGCGTTTGGAATATCTTCTCGTCCTCCCGCGGATCGAATTGTTTCCAGTTGTGCGAGAACGGACAGACGTGAGCTAACGCTCGTAGCTTCAACTCGCGTTCCTCGTCCAGCGTTGTCCCGTTCTGGACCTGCTGATAGGCGTGGGTCAGGTTGAACTGGTCAACGAGAACCTTCGTCAGCGGGCAGATTGTGATGGCCGGAAATGGGACGGTGTAGATCGGTATTAACTTGGGAGCGTACACGATGACCACCGGGTTTGCGTCCCACTTGTGATAGAGCTGGACTACGGCGATCCCGCAGGCTACGAGAGAGGCCACGATCCAGGCCATCCACCAGGATCTGTTGGAGTAGGGTAGCCTGTATAGTTAGAGGAATTCGACACCTATCGGTAGAACTACCTTTCAAACTTGAGCAATCGATGGTCGGCAACGTATCGCAACGCGTATACGAAATTTTCCACGCAGTACTCATGTAGGATTCGCCGGAATGGCGTTCGTCTAGTTTCATAGTACCACATGGTTGTTTAATGGTAGATATGCTAATGACAATCTAGAAACTTTTCGTTTGATTAAGAGGGATATCATTTTACAACGGGTATATTCAATTATTCATAAAGGCCATCAGAACAATTCTCGAATGGGGCATCACAAGTTATCTGAGGGAAACCACCTTATTTCTAGCATGAAAACAGTCATGAATTGTAGTTGCGATATGGAGATAAGCATTGTTCAAGAAAATTCTTAATCGAATGTTCGTCCTTCTCATTATTTACTGATCACATTGAGGACACTTTGACCGCACTAAGTGCGATCACACAAAAGCAAAGGTCGTCCTAGTTCCCTAGTAGTTTCTCGGAACCCGGAATGGATTCCGCTCGCGGCACACCCACGGTAGAACAAACATCCAGTTGACGGCTAACCGAGGTATCCGCTCCCGCCTCAGCGGCCGTATGCAGCTGTAGTAGATGATTTCGCTCAAGCTCATGGCGCTGGCCCCCAATAGAAGGGCAAACAGTCCTCCGAATTTCGCAATTACATCCGTAGTCCCGTACAATTCCCGTCTCCAAATCGGTAGATAGTGATTATCCTTGAAGGATACTGACATCACCGAAAGATCGTAGCTAGAAATGAACCATGTTAGTTGTTGCTCTCTTAAAGACCTAAAACCACGAGGTTACTCGTTGTATTTCTCAAACACCGTTCCTGCGGCTTGCCGATACTTTTCGACGTAGAACGGAAAGCGCGTACTTTGCACCTGATACTGAACGCTATTACAGGCCGGAAAGCATCCACAAGAAGTGATCGATCGAGTTTTTTCCATCCTAAGCTGCGAATCGAATACCTCCTTCAGGATGTTTCGAAAGCATCCGATCTTGCTGGCGTCACACACCGGCGTGTCAGCAGTTCGGGGCATCGAGAACTTGACGCAACCACACTTTCTCAGTGTCATATTTGTCATACACTCAATGGCGCAGTTGAGTTGGTTGTACACTTTGAAGAAGCGCAGGTAACGCTCGTTGTCGAAGAAGCATCTGCGTCTGAAACGATGCTCTTGAAGTGAGGTTGGATTTTGATTCTTGTAAGAGCCTACCTCAGTGGAGAAATATGTCTCAACGATTGAGATGTGTACATAACATTTGGGGTTACAGTGACACCAACAGCATCTTCGATACTAAGTCGAAAGTACAATTCTGAACTCACGGCAACTTCATCCGGAGGATGGACCATGATCTTATACCCGGTATGAGGACCCTGCAAGACAAGCAACAGTATCGCATACAGTGAGCATTGAACCTTCCAGAACTTACTCTACACCACAACTCCTGATCAATCTTCCTCATTGACAGCAACAGATACAGTCCCGATTTGATGCCACTTCCGATTGGACGATGTGGGTACACGTTCGGTCCAGCGTCCCAACTGTATCCACTATCCTGTGTCCAGTTGGCAACGCTCGTTGTTTTAAAACTAAGAAATTCAGGTGAGATAACCCCCGATCGATACAACTGATCAGCAGGAAGCGCATTAAAGGTGTAGCAAATGCCGTCCTCCGTCAGCGTCTTCGAGATCATCTCACTACAATTCACACTCTTGTACCGCCACATGCACCACTGAATCAGAGTTTCCGTACGAAAAGCCAGCTTCCGTAACGTTTGAAGCACGGTCTCGTCATCGCGATGGTCAAACTTCTTCCAATGATGCGAAAATGAACACACGTGAGCTAGCGCACGTAGCATCCCATCGCTCTCGCTGCCCAGCGAAGTCCCGTTGCGCACCAACTCGTAAGCCTCGGTCACGTTGAACACATCCTGTCGGGTCTTGGACAACGGACATATCGTCACCGCCGGGAACGGAACCGAAGAAATGGACTCCAGTCGAGGCGCGTAAACGTTGACCACGGGATTCTCGTCCCACTTGTGGTACAGCTGCTTCACGGCGTAGCAGGAAGCTGTGAAAGCAGCTACGATCCATAGAAACCACCACAATCTACGGAGAGGATGGTTGATAAGGGGTGGATTAGATACTTGGATTCAGAACAATACTTCTCAAATTTAAGCAGCTGTCGATCGGCGAGCAATCGCACAGCGTAGATAAAGTTCTCCGTGCAGTATTCCCGTAGGATGCGCCGACAAGATGACCGTTTGAACTCGTAGTTCAACATGCTGGGAAGACGGTTAACGTACAATTAAAAGTTGGTTGATTAAATTGTTACCTTTAAATATACTGAAAACAAGTGAGGATTTGAATTTTTAATGAAGACAGTGCATTTAATTAAAACATTGAAGGAGAATTGACATGATTTATCATGGTTCTTAATTATCGTTTTGTCCATTCCAAGACGCAACGATCTGTGAACCCCTAGGTCCCCTTTCCCTTCGTAGCGGTCGCACGCAGCAAAAGTACAAAAGCTCGCCCAAGCTTATTGCACTGGCTCCCAGCAGTAGAGCGATCAATCCTCCCAACTTGGCCAACGCATCGGTTGTGCTGATGAGTTCGCGTCTCCACAACGACAGATAGTGACGTTCCTTGAACGAAATGATCATGGCAGCTGGAGAGTACTGTTCATCATAAGCCACGCTGCGGAACGAGTTCACGGTAGCCAAAATCTTAGCTAGGTAGCAGTTGATCTTGCTGGCATCGCACACCCTCATACCAGGTGCCCGGGCAGCGAGAACTTGACGCATCCACAGCGGATCAGCGTGTAGTTCGAAAGACATTCCAGAAAACAATTCTGTTGGTTGTACACCGCGAAGTATCGTAGAAATCTTTCATGCCCAAAGTAGCATTGACGTCGTTGTGGCGGAAGGGTTTGGAGGTGGTTTGACATTTTGAATATTTACATCAGGCTTCACAATCAGGCTGAGTCCGGACGAAGGACCGATGCGGTAGTACCAAAGGTTTGTCAGCGGGAGCTCGCTAGGAGCGTGTATAGCTACTTTGAATCCACTGTTAAGGCCCTGCAACGAATCGTCTGGTTAGTATTGGTACAAGAATTAATTCCTCCTGCCAGCGGTCGTCTAGGGAAGGCATGCAATCCGACATGTGCTGGATATCCCGTCTCCAGTGTCCAGCTTGTGGTGGTACTAACCTTCGAAGATTGAAACGGCGGCCAATAGCTGTACAGAGGACAAACATGCGCCAGAGTACGTAGATTCTCACGGCGTCTCACGGATAAGCCGGACCCATTCCGTATCAACTGGTTTTCAGAAATCTTAGCTTGGTTACCTCTCAAAGAAGGTTGAACGGGCATTGGTAATGAATCGAGCAACAAATATCAAGTTCTCGTCGTTCTGGTCTACGTCATTATTGGTTTTAAGGACAAGCATGTTTGTTCAAGGGTTATCATCGTAGTGATTCGTGTAAATCTTGATAATCAATCATTCATGAGAGTACTACTAACAAGTAACCGACCATGACATTTAAGGCTTGCCTCTTTTTGGCTGACACGTAGTCCTCAAGCGACCATGGCGAATCAACCAAGCTCCGCTGGCTTCCTGCGTCAGCTCTGGACTGAGTACTGCAACGGTAGTACCGTGTACGCAACACGGCACCTCGTCATGCGGAATCTTCTTCCGGGTGAACGTGGCTGGTGGTTCGCTTGGATTGGTGGCGTAATCATAGCTTGCGTGTTCACCAACATTAAATCACTGCGCGAGTGGTCCGCCAGCCCCGTCGTGATCAGTTACGATACGGAGCTTGCACCGATTTGGGCGGTCCCGTTTCCGGCGGTCACGATTTGCCCCCAGACCAAGACCAAGGTTGAGTACATGAACATCACGGAGTTGTACCTCGAGATGTATAACGGATTAGAGCTCTCGGAACAACAGTAAGTAGTCTAAGATTCCTGAAGCTCTACAAGTCTGATTTTGCCCTTCTTGCCCAAGACATCGCAGGCTGCGCGTCCTGATGCACGTGTGCCCCTACATGGTAGCCTGGTATGAAGCCCATGGAGCACTCAACGAGTACTGCGTGCCAATCATGCAAGCTATGGCTCTTTCGCTGGACGACGTATTTGCGACCTGCAAGTGGAGAAATGAAGAGCTACCGTGCGAATCGCTGTTCACTCAGTCCATAACGGATAACGGGATTTGCTACACGTTCAACGCTGTCGACGCGTATCAACTGTATCGAAAGTACAACCTGCACTACGATTACGAATACTCCGACGCGTACAATTATTCTGGTGACTGGACGCTGCAGGATGGCTATCTATTTGCCGACGATCTGGACAGTTATCCGTACCGGACCTGTGGAACTGGAACTTCTTCTGGGTTGTACGTAGTGTTGAAAACGAGGAAGATTGACGATCAGAGTTTGTGTAATGTAAGTTACGCCTTCCTTTTGTAACTTGTTGTTAACAAGTTATTATTTAAAGGGCCCTCTAAGCGGATTCAAAGTCGTTCTTCACTCGCCTGACGATGTACCCTTATTGAACACGTACTTCTATCGACTGCCTCTCACATCAGTGCTGAAGTTGTCTGTGGAGCCAACGCTAACATTCATTACCGATGACCTCAAGAAGCATCCGTATACAAGGTAGCTTCATTCCAGCATTCCTTCCCAAACTAAAGATATCCAATCTCCAGACGACAGTGCTACTTCAACGGTGAGCGTTACCTGCGCTACTTTGCAATCTACACCGAGTCGAACTGCATTCACGAGTGCATCGCCAACATTACGATGCGAGACTGTGGCTGCGCCAAGTTCTCGATGCCGCGGGGTGCCGACGTGAAAGTTTGCGACGCTTCCAGCATCGATTGCTACGAGGAGTCGTTCTTCAAAATCTACAACGTGACCGACACCCAGCAGGACGCTTGCGAGTGCTTGCCGGCTTGTGCGACCCTCCAGTATCAGGTTGAGCTTTCGCAGATGGACTTTGACTTTGGTGCGCTGGCACATGCAGCTGGGTTTAACGATGGACAACTTGACTTGTAAGTTGGACCCAGTACGCATCAATTGCACCCTCGCTTATTCGTGCTCTTTCAGCATAACTCCGTCCATCCTGATCGTGTCCTATCGTAGCAAGTGGACGCTACCTTTGGTGCGCCGTGAGCTGCTAGGTTGGAGCGACCTGCTGGCCAAGCTGGGCGGACTGTTCGGACTCATGATGGGAGCGAGCGTTATCAGCCTGCTGGAGATCTTTTACTATTGCCTGATTCGACCCTGGCGGAACGAGGACGCCGATGACGCGCAAAGATTCCGGCACGTCCTACCGTGGCGACCTTGAAGCCACATGTGGGTGTTTCCAGCGTATCATGATATCAACTAATAATACCAATTTTCCTGACTTTATTGCTTATCCTCACGCAACTTGATGTTTGTTAATAAATTAAAGCACTTGCAAATCATTGAATCATTCGTAACACGATGTCCCTCCGTGGCTTACGAGATCTCTGGGTAGAGTTCTGCACCGGCGGAACGGTGTACGCCATGCGATACCTGGTCTTGGCGAAACTCCTGCTGATCGAGCGACTTTGGTGGCTGCTCTGCATCGGAGGCTCCGCCGCGATCACCCTGCTTACCATCACCTCAACGTACCGCAAGTACCACAACAATCCGCTAATAATCAGCTACGCATCGGAGCTTGTTCCCATCAGTGCGATACCCTTTCCAGCGGTTACGGTGTGTCCGATGGCGAAGACCAGCGTCGAGGAGCTCAACCTTACCGAGGTGTTTGAGACGGTCGTGTTAAGGAAGGAACCGCTGAGTTGGGACAGACTTGAGAAGCTGAATAGCTTGGCTCACGTCTGTTCGGAACTGACCGCTGTGTTTGACTTTACCGAGCCGTTGAACGATACTTCAGTGGAGACGTTGATGGGTATGGCACCGCCGTCGACCGAACACTTTCTTCATTCTTATTGGAGCAATTCAGTGCTTGAACCGAGCGAAGTTCTCACCGATTCCCTGACCGACAAGGGACTCTGCTTCACGTTCAACGCAATCGCAGCGGAAGATTTGTACCGCGTGGAGAATCTTCACTCGGAGTACCAGTACTCGAAAGCAACGAGAAGGTCGCAGAACTGGTCCATGGAGGGCGGTTACGGTCAAGGCGAAAGCTACCCGTACCGTTCGTTTCGACGAGGTCTCCAGGGTGGACTGCTGCTGGATCTCGGAAGTAGGAGACTGGACGACGAAGTATTTTGCGAGGGCCTGCTGGATGGGTTCAAGGTGTTGATTCATGCTCCCGACGAGGTCCCGATGGTCAACGACTTCTACTACCGACTACCGATGAGTGCGTACGTTGCGTTGGTGCTGGTGCCAGAGTTGACCGTGGTCGCTGCTAGCTTGAATTCCTACCCATACACAAGCCGTCAGTGCTACTTTTCCGGTGAGAAGTATCTCCGATACTTCAAGGTGTACAATCAAAACAACTGCCTAGCGGAGTGTGTTGCCAACCGGACGGCTGATATTTGTGGCTGCGTCCACTTGGCTATGGTCCGAGGGCCGGACACGCGAATCTGTAATGCCCACGAGATTGCTTGCTACCGTGCGGTGTACGCTGATACCTACAGCTCGCAGGCCAGGTTCGATGGGCAGTGGCAGGACGCTTGCGGGTGTCTACCGACTTGTAAGACCGTGCGGTACGACGTCGAAATCTCCCAGCTACCGTTCAACTACGAAGCATACATTTGGGCGCTGGGCTTCGACTACTCGGAGGCTGATGAGTATGCTTTCAATCCGTAATCCTAAGATATCAATATCAGAATCCCCGTTTTCAGGTACGTTACATCGTCCCTGACGGTAACCTTCAAGAACAATCAGATGCTGCCGTTGATCCGGCGGGAACTGATCGGATTTGGCGATATGCTGGCCCGCTTCGGTGGTCTGTACGGGCTGATGATGGGAGCCAGTGTGGTCAGCTTGATGGAGATTCTGTACTACGTTGCGATTCGACCGTGGAGGGATTTTTGCTACCATCGGCGAGTTCGCAGATTTCACGACGTGCATGGGGTGTTGCCGTGGCATCCATGATTGGTTTTTGTAGATCTGTTTGTTTCCAATTCTATTTATTGCATTACCAATTAACGAAATGGACTTTGTTATGTTGGCGTTGATGTTGAAAATGCAAAAAAATACGTTTTATACGGCTCATTAATGATATCCTTCTACAAATTAAGTTGAATGTGTCCACGTGTCAGGATTCCAAGAATTTTTTTCAGCAAGTTTTTTTTAAATTCTTTTACGTTTTATATAAATAAGTTGAATGTAACAAACATTCATTCAAATGTTCAACAAAATGGCGCCGATCGAGAGATTTAAAAAGTACATAAAGGAATACTTTGATAATAGTTCCATACATGGCTTGAGATTTTTCCTCGACATTCGTCAATCATTTTTTGGGAGGTATTCGCATCTAGTTCCGACAAATGTCGAAGATACCTACTGATAATCAAAACAAAAATTACAGAATTTGGTGGATAATTGTACTTCTACTATCATTCTACTCTTGCGGTTGGATGATACGCGCACTATACGTGAAATGGGACAACACCCCGGGAATCGTCTCCTTTGCCACCAAGGCTTCAGACGTTAGCGACATTCCCTTCCCAGCCATCACCATTTGTCCGGAAGTCAAGTCTCAAGTTTCCCGGTTTAACTTTACCGATGCCTACCACAAGCATAAAGCTGGCAAGCTGGATAAGGCAAGCTTGAACACATTCATCACCATGTGGCAGATTTGCGACCTGGGAGCGGGAAATGATCATGCACCAAGATTGTACGACAATCATTGCATACGAACTCTGCGTGATCTGGCTGTTCCCAAGTCATCTCTGCTTAAGCAGTGTTTATGGGGACGTCAAACGCTGAACTGTAGCCAGGAGTTCCACACCACTGTTACCGACCAAGGTATCTGCTATACCTTCAATTCTCTCTCACTCTCTCACCTGCTGCGAGTTGGTGCAGTTCATCCGGATTTCTTAACCGATGGTGGGGTAGACAATCCTCCCCGGAGAGCTTCAACTTCTGGAAAGAAAACCAGTTTGGTTGTAGTTCTACAAACTAATCAGAATGACCTGGAGTACCTATGTGGGGTAGGTGTCTCGTAAGATCCGTCTTCCATGAATCTCATCCTACATCAATCCTCAGAGTTGCATTCAAGGCTACAAGGTTCAACTCCACGCCCCCACTGACCACCCATCCCTTTCGAACTACATCCAAGTTCCGCTGGATCAGGAGGTGTCGGTCGAGGTGATCCCGCACCTTGCTCTGACCACCAACAGCATTCGTCACTACAGCCCAGACCGTCGAAACTGCTTCTTCCAGGAAGAACGAAAGCTACAATTCTTCAGCGTGTACAGCCAAGCAAACTGCGAGCTGGAATGTCTCAGTAACTACACGGTGAAGCTTTGTGGCTGCACCCGATTCTCGATGCCGCGAGCTCGTCTAGTGCCCGTCTGCGGGGTCGGTGCCATGCGGTGCTACCAGATGGCCGAGTACAGCCTGCTTCAGATGGATGGCTGCCACTGTATGCCGGCTTGCAGCACACTGCAGTACGACGCGGAGATATCGCAAGCGGACTTTGACTGGCATCACATGAAGCAGTTCAAGCTGGATCATAAGGAGAGGTTCGTGATTTTGGTAATCTTAGCTCAAAGAAAGTCTTTGAACTGATTTACTTTGCAGAATCCACCTCTCCTACTTGATCGTGTACTTCAAAGAACCGAAATTCATAGCGATCAAGCGAAGCGAACTGTACGGCGATACGGAGTTTTTGGCAAACTGCGGAGGTCTTCTCGGATTGTTTCTAGGTGTAAGTCTGCTCAGCTTTGCTGAGATTCTGTACTACTGTACGCTCAAGCCGTTCGTATTGTGGTGGAATTGGCGTCGATTGAGGTCGATAGAGGGTACGGATTGAAAACCATTTTGTGACGAATATTTCAAAGAGTTTGTGCTTCACACTTTATTTTCAATAAATTTCGCAACGTGTTAAAGGTGTTGACCAAAATGCAGTAGTTTTAATGTGCTGGTTTTCAAACATGCAATTAGAACACACTCTTATCCTAATATTTCGTTGAAATCCTGCCATCCGACTGCCAAATGTTGATCTGATCTTTGATAGCCGGTTTCTGCCCATCAACCATTAGAACCTGCACAGAGTTACCTTTATTCTTCTGTGATTTACTCCACATGATCAGCGGTTTGATGACACAGTAATAAAAGATCTCCACCAAGCTCAGGATGCTGACTCCCATGAAGAGTCCCAACAACCCTCCACAATTCGCCAGGAAATCCGTCAATCCAAACAACTCACTTCGCATAACCGGAATAAACTGTGCGTCCTTGAAGAAAACGATCAGATGTGACAGCTGGACTCTGAAAAGAAAATGTATCAATACCTTAAACATCAACCTTGACTTACTAACCCTTTGACTTCATCCCCAAACGACCTCACAACCGGCAGCAGCTTCTTCCACTCAAACGAGGCCTGCGATATCTCGGTGTTGTACTGCACCGAGGTGCACGACGGCATACAGTTGCAATCGTCCTGATACGGCACGTCCGGATTCTCCCGATACTTTACCTCCATCTCGAGCAGCTCAATCGTCGCCTGCTCGTAGCAGACCTCCTTGCCGATGCCGCAGATGTGCACTCCCGAGACCCGTGGCATCGAAAACTTGACGCATCCGCAGCGCTCCAGGGTAAAGTTCGCCAGACATTCCAGCTCGCAGTTGGTCTGCGAGTACGTGCGAAAGAACTTGAGGTACCGCTCGTGGTTGAAGAAGCACTGGCGCCGGGACGGTTTGTACGAGTCGATCGATTCGGACGTTTCGATCATGCGTGGGGTTACGGAGACGGCGACCTCCTGGTTGAGGGGGACTCTAAAGTGCTGGTTAAGGAGGAGCGGATACTCGTTGGGCATGTGTAGCAGCACCTTGAATCCCTGGAATGAGTTCTGAAAAGGGGTTGTGTTGAGTTAATTGAGATTAGAAGATAAATCAAGATGATACTCCGCAAAGGTAATCCAAGTCACTGTCGTTGGCCTTCAGCAAAGCGGACACTCCAGCTTTGATACCGGCTCCAAGAACCCGACGCGGATACGTATCGATGTCTGTCCCCGGCAGGTATCCACCATGCAACGACCAACTGCTAGACGATCGCGTCTCCTCCAGATATCGAAAGTCCGCGTGAAGCTGATCCTTCCTCAGCATATCCTCACCGGATAACGAGTTAAACGTGTAGCAGAAGCCCACATCGGTCAGTGTCAGCGTAAACTCCGACGAGCAGTTGACGCTCTCCGCGCGCCAGGTGCAAGCCAAGAACATCTCGTGCTCAGGAATCGCCATTGACTTGAGCAGCTTTACGCAATTGTCGTCATACGTTTGGTTTGGGAACTGCTCGACAAAGGCGAACTCGCAGACCTGGAGCATCGCCAGCAATTTATCTAACCTGCAAAGAGAAGCTTGAAACGGATCGTAGAACACCCAGAAAGCAACTCACTCTCCATCGCTTAGGGACTTCCGGAACAGCGGATGCATGCTAAGGTGGTAGGCTCGGGTAAAGTTGAACTCGCGAGCCTTGACTTTGGTCTCCGGACAGATCGTTACCGCTGGGAATGGGATTTGGAACACTGGGGTCGGTTTCTGGGCAAACGTCACAATGACCGGCTCGCGATCCCACTTGATGTAGACCGTTTGGATGAGCGTTCCACAACCATACAAGCAGAGTAGAAACACAATGATCCACCAGACCTTCTCGATGAGCGCCCGGTTGGATCCGACAAAGTACTTTACCCCATGGATCGAGGTGTTGTTGCAGAACTCCTCGGCGAGCTGTTTGGATTCGTGCAGGTAGTTGCGACCCTTTTCGGTGGGGGTGAGCTTGGGTTCGAATTTGGTCGCGCGGGAAACGTACATGATCGCTAGGGTATCGAGGTGGTAATTGGCATCGATGAGTTCGAGATGCCTTTTATAACCTCTTGAAAATTTATGATTTATGCATGATACCATGTTTAGGATCAGAAGTCACGCTACTGCTTTGAAGATGAGTGCAAATGATAGCCTAATTAAAGTGCATCACAAACATTTAATTATTGCTGTACAACATCGACTCCTACTTTACATAGAACTTGTCCATGTTGTACGATTTAAACTTATCCCTTTCGGCGAAACCTTCTTGATTTGTGTAGGATATTACGGGACTCACTTGCTTAACCCCGATATCACCTCTCCACCACATGAGCAAGGGTTTGATTGAGCAAAAGTACAGAATCTCAACCAAACTCAAAATGCTGATTCCCATGAACAGTCCCAACAACCCCCCAGCATTCGCCAACAGATCAGTGGTTCCATACAGCTCCCTTCGGACCACCGGAATGAATCCTTCCGTCCTGAACATGATCACCAGGCTGGAAATCTGAACCCCATCCAGTGATTTTCCAAACTCTTTGGCAACCGGAAGCAGTTGTTTCCAGTTGAAATTCGACTGCGACAGCTCGATGTGATAGCGCACTGTAGTACACGAGGCTAGGCAATCGCACGAGTCCTTGTAGTGAGTTTTCTCCAGCTTGATCATTTTCGCTCTGGACATGAGCATTTCCGTTGCAGCTCTTTTGTAGCAGTTTACCTTGGTCAGACCACAAATTCTAACATCCGGAGGTCGTGGCATCGAGTACTTAACGCAACCACACCGTTGAATGGTGTAATTTGTGAGACATTCCATCTGGCAGTTCTCCAGACTGTACATCCGAAAGAATCGCAGGTATCGCTCTTTCGAATAGTAACACTGTCGACGTTCCGGAGTGTAGCTCCTCACTTCGGGTGAAGTCTTGACGACTTCTGGAATCACCGAAACCACCACTTCTTGTTCCAGCGGCATCCGGAAGCTGCGCAGGTTTAGCTCCGGATACTCGACCGGCATGTGCAGCATCACCCGGAACCCCTGGAAGGTATTGCTGCAGAGGTTGTCCATATCGCTGACGTTTGCTTTGATCACGACGTTCAAGCCTCCACCGATTCCCGCTCCCAGGACTCGCTGAGGGTAGACACCTCGCGTCGATCCGGGAGAATATCCCCTGTCCAGGCTCCAGTTCAAGATGTTACGGGTCTCCGTCACGTATCGGTACTCGGTATTGAGCTGTTCCGTGCGCATCATATCTTCCCCTGAGAGGGAGTTGAAGGTGTAGCAGATCCCCTTGGCGGTCAGCGTTGGCCGGAACTTCTCGGTGCAATTTGTTGCATCACCACGCCACTGACACTCGACGAATATCTCCTCTTGCTGAAGTTTCATCAGCTTCAACATCTTGATGCAATCGTCGTCGTACGTTTCGTTGGTGAAGATGTCGTACATGTTAAAGTCGCAAACCTGCATCATTGCCAGCAACTTCCCTATACTGAAAGGATACGTGTCATTCCTCGTTCATACCGCGATTACCAACTCACCGCTCCGGATCGGACTGCTCCGTTAGGCTACCCGCGATCGCATCGTAGTACGCTTGGGTAAAGTTAAGCTGCGACATCTTGACCTTGATCTCCGGACAGATCGTCACCGATGGGAACGGAATCTTGTAGATCGGCACCTGCTTGGTGGCGAAGCTGACAATCACCGGATCTTGCTGCCACTTGTTGAAAATGTTGTGGATGAGATTCCCACAGCCGTACAGGGACAGACAGGACACGACGAGCCACCATATTCTACGAGAAGGATGTTTAAATTGGGTATCAAGCAGTGTTAAATTATTGACAAACTTCTCTATGAGAGCCCTGTTGGATCCAACGATGTATTTTAAGCCATGGATGGAGCTCTCACGACAAAACTCCTTCAGCAAAAGTGTGAAATAGTTCCACCAATCGCGTGGCTTCACTTCAGAACGAACACTTGACTTTTCACCGTACATGGTGTTCGAGGTGACTAACAAGTTGCACCCTTTGCTATTAAATATATAGTGCGTCCTATTTACACATTTCATCGCGCTCAATAATCGAGTGCATCCAGGATGATTGTCAAATGATTAAAAATGCATGAAGATGGTGGTTAGCACGACAACTCAACAGTTTTTTATTGGACGATAACACGTAAGAAATCTGTTTAAATCAAACAGTTATACAGCAATTCCATTTGAAAAGAGCCTAAACCGAAAAAAAAGTTCTCCGATCGGGCTCAAAATTTTTCTGGGGGTTCCTTGGCCAAAATAATTAGACCCGTATTTTTTTGTTTGGCCATTAGGGTGACCTACATCGTGCTAGGGTGGTTCGAAAAATGGCAATTTTCGTCATTTTTCGCAAAAACCACTTTTTTCGAAAAATCATATCTCCGCGCCATTTCATCCGATTTTAGCTGTCCTAGACGCAAAAGAAAGGTGATGAGTTTGGCTATTTGGGAAAAATAGTAAGAAGTTCCAAAAATCTAGCTTAACTATTGAAAAAGTCGTATGAAAACTTAAAATGGCGTTTTGCCCGTGTCTGGACCAAAGAGCCTATGTCTGAAAATATTTTTATCGGATTCCTCGGAAAATTTCACATAAAATATCAAAAAATTGGCGATGTCGAACCGTACGTTTCAGAGATATGATTTTTTGAAAATAAAAACTGAGTTTTTCGACGCGCCACGCGCAAAAACAGGAAAATGACGAAATCGGCAAAAAATCAACTTTTTTTACTAAAACTGCGATAACTTTAAAATTTCAGCGATGACCTATAGATGTTTGGGTATCAAAATTTTTGTAATTGAAAGACGCAACTTTTGGTACCATAACATCTATAGGTCATCGCTGAAATTTTAAAGTTATCGCAGTTTTAGTAAAAAAAGTTGATTTTTTGCCGATTTCGTCATTTTCCTGTTTTTGCGCGTGGCGCGTCGAAAAACTCAGTTTTTATTTTCAAAAAATCATATCTCTGAAACGTACGGTTCGACATCGCCAATTTTTTGATATTTTATGTGAAATTTTCCGAGGAATCCGATAAAAATATTTTCAGACATAGGCTCTTTGGTCCAGACACGGGCAAAACGCCATTTTAAGTTTTCATACGACTTTTTCAATAGTTAAGCTAGATTTTTGGAACTTCTTACTATTTTTCCCAAATAGCCAAACTCATCACCTTTCTTTTGCGTCTAGGACAGCTAAAATCGGATGAAATGGCGCGGAGATATGATTTTTCGAAAAAAGTGGTTTTTGCGAAAAATGACGAAAATTGCCATTTTTCGAACCACCCTAGCACGATGTAGGTCACCCTAATGGCCAAACAAAAAAATACGGGTCTAATTATTTTGGCCAAGGAACCCCCAGAAAAATTTTGAGCCCGATCGGAGAACTTTTTTTTCGGTTTAGGCTCTTTTCAAATGGAATTGCTGTATAAATTGAGCAGTCCTTTGTTGACTTTTGCTCAAGTGATTAGATTAAAATAAACACTCCAAACTGACTATTCCTTCAGGGATTCACTTTATGTAAAACATTCCAACAACGTTAGGTTTGACTCCTCCTACAATTGGAGTGACCTGCTTGACGGTTGCAACTTTGTTTAATTCCTTCCACCACAGAACCAACGGTTTGATCGAGCAATAGTACAGAATCTCCACCAGACTAAGGATGCTGATACCCATGAACAGTCCCAGCAGACCTCCGGCGTTCGCCAGAAGATCGGTCGTTCCGTACAGCTCCCTTCGAACCACCGGAATGAATCCTTCTGTCCTGAACATGACTAATAGGCTCGATACTTGGGTTCCTTCGACACCATTCAAGAAACGTTTGGTAGCCGGAAGCAGTTTATGCCAGTTGAAGTTGGACTGAGATAGTTCGACGTTGTACTGGATCGTGGTACACGATGCCAGACAATTGCACGAATCCTTGAAGCGAGGATTCTCAAATTTGACCATATTAGCCTTGGACTTGAGCATCTCCACAACGGCTCGTTGGTAGCATTTGACCTTGGTCAGTCCACAAATTCGTACATCCGGAGGTCGCGGCATGGAGTACTTTACGCAGCCACAGCGTTCAATCGTGTAGTTTGTAAGACATTCCATTTGGCAGTTTTCCAGACTGTACACCCGGAAGAATCGCAGGTGTCGCTCGTTCGCATAGTAACACTGTCGACCTTCGGGTGAATAGTCCTTGACTTCGGCAGATGTTTCAACGACCTCCGGAATAACCGAAACAACCACTTCTTGGTCCAGTGGAACGCGAAAACTGCGCAGATTTAGCTCAGGATACTCGATCGGAGTGTGCAGCATCACACGGAATCCCTGGAAGGTGTTGCTACACTGGTAATCCATATCGCTGATGTTCGCTTTGATCAGAACGTGCAATCCCCCACCAACTCCTGCTCCGAGCACCCGTTGAGGGTAGACACCTTGCGTTGATCCAAAAGAATACCCTTGATCCAAAGTCCAGTTTGTGATTCTCCGGGTCTCCGCCAGATACTGGTACTCGGTGTTGAGCTCCGACGTGCGCAACATATCTTCAGCGGCCAGCGAGTTGAACGTATAACACATGCCTTTGGCGGTCAACGTGGGTTGAAACTTTTGCGTGCAGTTGACGTCCTCGCTACGCCACTGACATGTGACGAAAATCTCATCCAGAGGGGTCTTCATTCGCTGCAGCCACTTGATGCATTCGTCGTCGTACGTTTCGTTCTTGATGATCTCGTACATCATAAAGTCACAGACCTGCAGCATGGCGAGCAGCTTCCTGAACCTGGATCAGAAAGTTACATTACTTGTGTAGAACTTGATGAAGACTAAACTCACCGCTCCGGATCTGATCGCTCCGTAAGATTCCCTTCGATTGCATCGTAGTACGACTGAGAAATGTTGATGTGTGTCATCTTGACCTTGTTCTCCGGACAGATCGTCACCGAAGGAAACGGTATCTTGAAGATCGGAACCTGCTTGGAGGCAAAGCTGACGATCACCGGGTCGGATTGCCACTTCACGTACACGTTGTGGATGAGACTACCACACCCGTACAGTGATATTCCGGACACGATGAGCCACCAAGTTCTACAAGAAGAATGATTTGAACTGCAAATTGAGTTATTATTTAACCGCTTACTTCTCTATCAAAGCCCTGTTGGCCCCAACGATGTACTTGCACCCATGGATTGAACTTTCACGGCAAAACTCCCTCACCAGCAGCTTGCAGCGGTTCCACCAATCACTTGACTTTTCACCGTACATGATAGCCGACCTTTCCCGATTAACCACTTCAAGTGTGTCCTATTTAACACGTCTCATCGCGCACGAGGGCAATTGGCAAGTGATGAAAAATGCATGCAAGGGGTTACGGGTTAACACGACAACACGCCATTTATTGACACGCGAGAAATCTCTTCAAATCAAACACACGTGATAGAGGGTCAGATTACGTTGACATTTGCTCAGTTGGGATTTGAATGCAAAGTAAACATCAAATGATATAGCTCACTTCAAGTAGAACTTCCCTACGGTATCGGATTGGTATCCTGCGTGGAGAATCTTGCTCGCGAACGGATTCTTGTACTCCGCAATGGGAGTTATCTGCTTGACCGGGGTCAAGTTCATCCCCTTCCACCAGATGACCAATGGTTTAATTGAACAGTAGTACAAGATCTCCACCAGACTCAGAATACTGATCCCCATGAACAGTCCCAGCAATCCTCCACAGTTTGCCAGCAGATCCGTTGATCCGTACAGTTCACGTCGCACCACCGGAATGAATCCAGCATCTCTGAACAGCACTACCAAATTGGCTAGTTGAACTCTGCAAATAAAACGATCTTGAATACCCTCTCCCTCGAAAACAACTCCCCGCAAATCACCCCTGCAGCTCCGCCCGGTACGCCTTCGCCACCGGGATCATCTTGGTCCACTGAAAGTCCGACTGCGACAGCTCGCTGTGATAGCGCAGCGTCGAGCAGGCCGGCAGGCAGTCGCACTTGTCCTTCGAGATCTTGCTCTTGCTCACGATCATCTTCGCGTTCGACAGCAAGATGTCCACTGCGGCTCGCTTGTAGCACCGGATCTTGCTCAGCCCGCAGATCCTCGCGTCCGCCGGCCGTGGCATCGAGAACTTGACGCAACCGCACTGCTCCAGGGTGTAGTTGGTGAGGCACTCGAGCTCGCAGTTCTTCTGGCTGTAGATCCGAAAGAAGCGCAGGTAGCGCTCGTTGTCAAAGTAGCACTGGCGGCGGTGCGGTTGGTACGCTTTGACGTCTTCCGAGGTTGTGACGATGTCCGGGGTGACCGATACCACGACCTGTTGGTTCAGCGGGACGCGGAAGTGTCGCTGGCTGAGTTGGGGGTACTCGTGTGGGGTATGAAGGAGCACTTGGAACCCCTGGAACGTGTTACTGCACAGGTAGTCCATGTCACTCAAGTTGGCTTTGATCATGACGTTCAGACCGGCGCTTATTCCTGATCCTAGAACACGCTGCGGGTAGACACCACGGGTCGCATCGGGAGAGTAACCTTCGTCCAAGGTCCAGTTGACAATGGGCCGTGTCTCGTCTAGGTACGCGTACTCGCTATGTAACCCTTCCTTGCGTAGTAGGTCATCTTCCGACAGTGAGTTGAACGTGTAACAGATTCCCTTCTCGGTCAGCGTCGGACGAAACTTTTCGCTGCAATCTACGTTTTCGTCACGCCATTGACAGTACAGGAACACCTCGTTCTGAGGAATCTTCATCTGCTGAAGCAGCTTTACGCAGTCATCGTCAAATGTTTCGTTGGTAAAAACCTCGTAGAGGACAAAGTCGCAGACTTGCAGCATCGCCAGTAGCTTCCCAACCCTGAAACAATCATATCAGTGAGAAATCCCACAAATCATCAAACTTACCGCTCCCCGTCCATTTGTTCCTTGAGAGTCCCCTCGATGACTTCGCTGTAGATTTGGGTAAAGTTCAGCCGATCCATCTTGACCTTAATCTCCGGACAAATGGTGACCGAGGGAAAGGGAATCCGAAACACCGGTACGGGCTTCGTCGCGAAGCTCACGATCACCGGATCCATCTGCCACTTTTGAAAGACATTGTGGATGAGGCTTCCGCAGCCGTACAGCGAGATGCAGGTCACCGCAAACCACCAAATTCTGTGGAAGGGATCTGTGAACCAACACACGTTCATGGAAGGAATTCATACTTCTCGATAAGAGCCCGATGAGATCCCATCAGGTACTTGAACCCGTGGATCGAACTCTCGCGACAAAAGTCCCTGGCCAAAATCTTGGCATCCTGCCAGTAGCTGTGCAGCTTGACCTGCTTCCCACCATACATCTTCTTCAGTGCAAGGTTGGATCAACTCTAACATGTTCTACACGACGCAGCGCTTAAAAATGCATTCATCGGATAACGAAAACAGGCTACACTGGCGTTTTATAGTTTATTCTGGATCACGCGATGATGTCCCTAGAGTACGATACACGCTAATGACAAGGTATGAAATCGAAAGTTTACCCCGCGATACGGATCATTGAACTCCGTCCGACGCCTTCGAGCTGCAGTGGTTCGCCGAATGGACGCTAGTCCAGACCGAGCTTCGCTTCCGTCGGGACAACTTCCACAGCGTGAACGGTCGCACGGTGCAGTAGTACAGCAGTTCCACCAAGCTGATCAAACTTACCCCCATGAAGAGTCCCATCAGCCCACCGGCGCTGGCGAACAGATCGCTGATGCTGTTGATTTCGCTGCGCGATATCGGGATGAAGTGGGACTCTTTGAAGTAGATGACCATCTTCGACTGGTGCACGCTGTAAGAATGTGAAGGTCACGTGAAGGTTTAATAAGGTGAAATTGACGTACTCATCGGGTTGCCGCTTGTCAAAGTCGAAGAATCCTCCCTGCTGCCACTCCCAGTCCGCCTGGGAGATCTGCGTCTGATACTCGACGTGAGTGCACGACGGCATGCAGTTACAGAACGCTGCGTTCTCCACCGATTCTCCCTTCACCTTGGCGGCTTCCGCTTTGATCATGTTGGACATGGCCTTCTCGGCGCACGGATTGTCGCGGAGGCCGCAAAGCGGAGCCCCGACCGGACGGGGCATCCAGAACCGGACACAGCTGCACAGCTGCAGCGTTATGTTGGTGAGACACTCGACCTCGCAGTTCCTCCGGTTGTAGATCCGGAAGAAGCGAAGGTAACGCTCGGTGCCGTGGTAGCAGTTGCGCTTATCGGCACTGTACAGCATTGCGTGATTGTCCGTGGACATCACGCGTGGAGTTACTGTCACTATGAGCTCCTGGTTCAGTGGAATCCGAAAGAACTGGCTCGACAGCTGGGGGTACTCGTTGGGCATGTGAAGAAGCACGCGGAAGCCCTGGAACTTGTCCCCGCAGAAGTAGTCCATGTCGACCTTCTTGGCAAGCAGCATGACTTTAAGTCCCTCGTTGTAATCGCCGGCGACGACTCGGAACGGGAAGACTCCGCCCTGTCGGTATCCGGTGTCCAAGTCCCAGTGGGATTCTCGAGTCTCGGAGTTAAAAGCATACCTAGAGTCCAACTCTTCCTTTCGCAGCAGTTCATTGTTGCCGATCATGTTGAACGTGAAGCAGAAGCCCTTCTCCGTAAGCGTTGTCTTGAACAGATTCAAGCACCTGAACGATGACGCTCGCCAAAGACACGCGTTGAACACTTCAAAGGATGGTATCGCCAGCCGACGTAACAACTGCAGAATGTCTTCGTCTGCGGTGGCATTCTCATTCCGATCGTACAGTTGATAGTCACACAGTTGTAGGAGAGCCATCAACTTCCGAACCCGTTCGCTGTCCATGGACTCGTCCAGCTTGCGACTCCGCACCAGGATGAACGTCTCGGTGAGATTGAGTGTAGAAGATTTGACCTTCGTCTCCGGGCAGATCGTGATCGCCGGGAACGGTATCGAGTAGATCGGCTGCGGGTGCTGGTCGAAGCTGACGATGATGGGATCGCGTTCCCACTTCCGGTACACGGAGTACATCTGGCTGAGGCAGAGGTATAGGGATATGATGAAGACGGTGACCCACCAAACCCTGCAAGAGGTCGGTATTAGGAACTAACTACAAACAATACTGAACACAGGTACTTCTCCGGGAGAAACTTATCACTACCGAAGCACTGTTTCACCCCGTGGATGGACGTAACGTCGCAGAACTCATACCCCGCCTGTTTGGACAGCTTCAGGAGTACCTTCCTCCGCAGAGGTGAATCCGGATTGTGTCCGTCTTCCAGCTGCATATCTCGTTGAGAGCTGAAATAATAACAATTATCATCGGGTGTCAACTACCTGTTGATAATTTAATAATCCGCGCTTAGTCGGACACGTGTAGACTCGTGCCGACTGTTGCACGCGATGTGTACTATAAAACAAGTCAGTTGCATGATATGTAACATACACCATGTTCGCTTCAAAGGTCAAGAACACGCTGAAGATTCTCTGGAGGGAGTACTGCTCCAAGACATCCGTGCACGGAGTTGGATTCCTCAAGCTGCAGACGACCTCCCGCTACGAGAAGTATGATCTTGAACACCCCAAACATGCTACTTCTAACCCACCTCCTAACAGATTCATGTGGTCCCTGTGGATTCTGCTATCGCTCGCCGGATGCGTCTACATGACGTACGTGGGCTATCAAAAGTGGGAGAACAACTCGGTGGTCATTACGTACGCGACGCAATCACTGCACGTGTGGCAGATCCCGTTCCCCGCCGTTACGATCTGCCCGGTGACGAAGAGTCGCCGCGAGGCGTTCGACTTCGAGGGGACTTATGATGAGCTCAAGCGAGGTGGAGGATTGATGGATGATGATAGGTGAGATTTGTATGGGAGGAGTATGTATTGAATATTCAAGGATTTTCGTTTTAGTTACGGCATTTTTCGTGCCATGCTTCACGTCTGCGTAAGTACTGTGAATATCTTCAACTTTACGGGATCGTACAGTGAAAACGTTGTCGCAACGTTGCGGAATATTTCTTTCCCGTTGGAGGACATGCTTGAAAAGTGTTCCTGGAAAGGAGTCGCAATAGACTGTGGCGAGATATTCTCCGAGATTGTAACGGATGAAGGTGTTTGCTATAATTTCAACATTTTAACAGCTGAAGATCTGCTAAGAGTCGAAAATTTGGACCCAACCTACGATTCCGTTGATTCTAGCAGAAATTCTTCGCTTTGGTCCAACGAGGAAGAGTACACGAGGTATTCCGGATCTGACGTGTATCCCCGCCGAGCTCTTGGAGCTGGGGTCAAGGCTGGACTCTCGGTGGTGTTGAAGACGCGGAAATCCGAGGTGGAACACGTCTGTAGAGGCGGTATGGATGGATTCAAGGTACTACTACACTCTCCGGATGAGTTCCCGATGGTCAGTGAGTTCTACACGAGACTACCTTTGGGCAAGTCCGCTGCCATGTTCTTGAAACCTCAGCTGACTAAGGTGGTTGGCAGTTTGGAGAGTGAGAGCTTTGAGAGGTTCGTTGATACGTACTAATCATTGCGAATCCACTAAAACGATCTATTCCAGACGTCAATGCTTCTTCAACAGCGATCGCAAGCTGAGATTCTTCAAGGTGTACAACCAGAACAACTGCCACGTAGAGTGCATCACCAACTACACCTTCGGCAAGTGCGGTTGCATCAAGTTCTCAATGCCTCACGCGCCAGATATGGAGACTTGCAACTCTTCTCAGATTGCGTGCTACCAGCACGGGTTGGTAGCCATCAATGAACGTTCGATCCGACTCCAGCTCCAAGGATCTTCCAAGTATCGCACCTGCAACTGCCTACCTGCGTGCTACGAACTGGTCTACAACAAGGAAATCTCCTACACCCCTTACAACGCCGAAGCTCAAGCAACCTCCAAGAACGAATCCTCAAATGACATCTCAGAGTAAAGTTCCACACTACCCTATTATCCCGCACCCCACAGTCACAACCCAACCATTTCAGCTTCTACCACTCCCAGCTGCTAATAGCCATGAAGACGGATCGAACGCTCCCGTTGACGCGCTGTCGGCTGAACAGCATCTCCGATGTCCTCGCCAACCTGGGCGGAATCTTTGGCCTGTTCATCGGAGGGACCACCATCAGCCTGGTAGAAATCGTCTACTTTTGCTGCATCCGTTCCGTACGAGTAGCCATCACGCAGCACCGACTCCACCCAGCAACCCCCAAGGTGTTCCCTTGGGTGCCGTAACGACTTCGACTACGGCCAGAACCTACAAATGACTTACTTAAACCGCGATGGTGATTTTTATTGGGTGACGCATCAACACCTCGCGGAGTTATTAAAACAAATGTGCACTATTTTATGGGCTCTTAAAACTGCGATATCAAAGCGTAGCTTTGGGAGGTGGTTCTTTCATCTAACCCGATAAGCACCGCAACGTGAGGACTTACTTTGAATACTGATGGCGTTGAACTGGTGGTGAGATGTGAGTTTTTTTCCAGTTGGCGATTGTGTGATGGAAACAATTGATTGGCGTGAAAACGTTTTGCGATAAATTGTTTGTGGGTGGGATTGGTAACGAGGATAGGTTTACTCTTTGAAACTGATAAGTAATTTACAATATTAATACAGTTTCCTTCGAAAGTTTATTCGACATCGAAAGTCAATATCATGAAATAAAATATATATATATACAGCAATTCCCCACGAAAACAGCATGGAAAAAAACAAAAGTCCTCGGATCGGACTCAAAATTTTTCTGGGGGTTCCCTGGCCGAAATAATTAGACCCGTATTTTTTTTGTTTGGCCATTAGAGTGACCTATGCCGTGTTAGGGTGGTCTGAAAAATGGCCATTTTCGTCGTATTTCGCAAAAACCATTTTTTTCGAAAAATCATAACTCCTCGCCATTTTAACCGATTTCAATTGTCTTATACGCAAATGAAAGGTGATAAGTTGGCCTTTCAAAGAAAAATAGTAACAAGTTTCAAAAATCTAGCCTAACATATGAAAAGGGCGTATGAAACTTTAAAATGCCGTTTTGACGGTGTCTGGACCAAAGAGCCTATGTCTGGAAATATTTTTATCGGATTCCCCGGACATTTTTACATAACATACTTAAAAATGGGAGGAGTTCATTAACAGGATTCCGAGATATGATTTTTTGAAAATAAAATCCGTGTTTTTCGACGCGCCGCGCGCAAAAACCGGAAAATGACGAAATCGGCAAAAAATCAACTTTTTTCACTAAAACTGCGATAACTTTAAAATTTCAGCGATGACCTATACATGTCTGGGTACCAAAAGTTGCGTCTTTTAAATACAAAAATTTTGGTACCATAACATCTATAGGTCATCGCTGAAATTTTAAAGTTATCGCCGTTTTAGTGAAAAAAGTTGATTTTTTGCCAATTTCGTCATTCTCCGGTTTTTGCGCGCGGCGCGTCAAAAAACACGGATTTTATTTTCAAAAACCAACTTATCACCTTTCATTTGCGTATAAGACAATTGAAATCGGTTAAAATGGCGAGGAGTTATGATTTTTCGAAAAAAGTGGTTTTTGCGAAAATCGACGAAAATCGCCATTTTTCAGACCACCCTAATACGCCGTAGGTCACCCTAATGGCCAAACAAAAAAATACGGGTCTAATTATTTCGGCCAGGGAACCCCCAGAAAAATTTTGAGCCCGATCCGAGCACTTTTGTTTTTTTCCATGCTGTTTTCGTGGGGAATTGCTGTATATATATATATTATAAATAAAGTTGGCATTTCAAAGAAAAATAATAAGAAGTTTCAAAAATCTAGCCTAACACATGAAAAGGTCGAATGAAACTTTAAAATGCCGTTTTGATGGTGTCTGGACCAAAGAGCCTATGTCTGAAAATATTTTTATCGGATTCCCCGGATATTTTTACATAAATTACTAAAAAATGGGAGGAGTTCATTAACAGGATTCTGAGATATGATTTTTTGAAAATAAAATCCGTGTTTTTCGACGCGCCGCGCCCAAAAACCGGAAAATGATGTAATCGGCAAAAAATCAACTTTTTCCACTAAAACTGCGATAACTTTAAAATTTCAGCGATGACCTATACATGTATGGGTACCAAAAGTTGCGTCTTTTAATTTTATATATTGGTCAATATTTCTGCTTAACAAATTGCATATTACCATTCTCTTAATAATTCTCATTACTAGTGGCAAAGATTACTCGATTTCACAGCTTTGGTTGATTTGTTAAGGCGTCATCCACAGATCACGTAGCATTTTTTCAAATGTAAAGACAAGGATTAAAAAAATAAAAAAATAACGACTATTATTCAATTGCAAATCAAAATATCAGACCTAGATAAGATATAAATAATAAATTAAATTTCCTATTTCGGTTCTTATAATGTGTTACAAGCGAGAAGCTCGAGAAAAATGTAGAATTTCTATGGTGCTTAGAAAAACGAAAAAAAATAATCAGTTTCAAACTGATTTTTCTTTATTAACCAGGGATTGTTTTATTCATGACTGGAACGATGACCTATTTTATGCTATAGTTCCAATTCAAAGTGAAATATTTCATGAAGAATTAATTAAAAATAATAAATAATTTAATACTTACTAAAAATTGAAAATCACTAAGATTTTTATAGTATTTTTAAAGGTTCTATTCCACGGATTTAACCAAGCTAAATTATTCAATTTTTGAAACAAAAGCATAACAAAATCCGTTAAACTACAAAGCAGTTATGACACTGTAATAAAAATGTAAAATAATTTTCGTATCTTTGGCAGGTTAAGGAGCTGGTCCAAATTCCCTTCAATTTGCAAATTCTAACTATTAACACAAATTTGTTTGCAGA
Source organism: Culex pipiens pallens (assembly GCF_016801865.2). Taxonomy (NCBI): domain Eukaryota; kingdom Metazoa; phylum Arthropoda; class Insecta; order Diptera; family Culicidae; genus Culex; species Culex pipiens. Next base: position 166,337,269 of record NC_068938.1, read on the forward strand.
ACTTTTGATGGAAACTTTCTTGCATCCCATAAAGCAAGTTATCTTTTTATAAGCTGTAATCGAACGCTAAAGTACTGATATGCCAACATTAGGTGCCGGTTGAAATTACATGCCGTTCCTGTCTATAAACAGGAAAACAGTCAAACAAACAGTCTATTTTCACGTAACACAAACTACACTAACTAAAAGAATATGCGATAAAAGGTCGAAAGACATAAGACATAATAGACAAAAGGTCGAATGCCTAAAGGTCGAAATACATAAGGTCGAATAGACAAAAGGTCGAAAGTGGACAAAAGGTCGAATGTGAAAAAATGAAACAAATAATTATAATTAAAAACTTCTAAAAGTAGTTGAAAAACATATTTTCTTGCAAACAAATCTATTTTTTCTGTTAGTTTATCCTTGGTTTAAATTTTAGTAATGATTTTTTTTAAATAAACATAATAACTTCCAAACCAGTTTTTGAGTAAATTTCAAATATGAGCAGTTAGTAGAAAAAAAGTTTGACCTCTAAAAATTTTTTTCATTTTTTATTTTATTTTTAAAACCAACCTTTTCTTGATTATCAAAATATTTTTGTGAGTTTATACATTCTTTCAGACATAAGCAGATCCTTAAAGCAAGAGTTCGACTTCTGAATTATTTTGGAAGTTTATTTTTATTTTTAAAAACTAACTTAATCCACCTATGTGGTTGGTGCCTTCCTCACTCTTTTCCAACAATGGATGATATGTGATATGATGGGTTTGGACACAAATTTCATCTAATTTCGTTAAGTTCCGGAATAAAAAAAACACACATATCACTCAAGGGCTCATAAGTTGCATCATAAGTGGTCAGAACTCGAGATAGGGTTGCCAGATCTTCAATGTTTTAGACTCGGCATTTCAATTACCTTACCAACGATGGGTCGGATGATGGATCCGGACATTGTTTACATACATTTAAGTGAGATCCGGCTACAAAAAAAGTGCATAAATATCACTTAAAAAGTCAGAACTCGAGACAGGGTTGCCAGATTATCAATGTTTTAGGCTCGTTGGAAAAGTCTTTGGACTACCTAACCAACAATGGGTCGGATGATGGATCCGGACATTGTTTACATACATTTAAGTGAGATCCAGCTACAAAAAAGTGCATAAATATCACTTAAGTGGTCAGAACTCCAGACAAGGTTGCCAGATCTTCAATATTTTAGACTTCTTTAAAAGGTCTTTCGATTACCCAACCAACGATGGGTCGGATGATGGATCCGGACATTGTTTACATACATTTAAGTGAGATCCGGCTACAAAAAAGTGCATAAATATCACTTAAGTGGTCAGAACTCGAGACAGGGTTGCCAGATTATCAATATTTTAGGCTCGTTGGAAAGGTTTTTTGACTACCTAACCAACGATGGGTCGGATGATGGATCCAGACATTGTTTACATACATTTAAGTGAGATCCGGCTACAAAAAAGTGCATAAATATCACTTAAGTGGTCAGAACTCGAGACAGGGTTGCCAGATTATCAATGTTTTAGGCTCGTTGGAAAGGTCTATTGACTACCTAACCAACGATGGGTCGGATGATGGATCCGGACATTGTTTACATACATTTAAGTGAGATCCGGCTACAAAAAAGTGCATAAATCTCACTTAAGTAGTCAGAACTCGAGACAAGGTTGCCAGATCTTCAATATTTTAGACTCCTTGAAAAGGTCAATCGATTACCCAACCAACGATGGGTCAGATGATGGATCCGGACATTGTTTACATACATTTAAGTGAGATCCGGCTACAAAAAAGTGCATAAATATCACTTAAGTGGTCAGAACTCGAGACAGGGTTGCCAGATTATCAATGTTTTAGGCTCGTTGGAAAGGTCTATTGACTACCTAACCAACGATGGGTCGGATGATGGATCCGGACATTGTTTACATACATTTAAGTGAGATCCGGCTACAAAAAAGTGCATAAATCTCACTTAAGTGGTCAGAACTCGAGACAAGGTTGCCAGATCTTCAATATTTTAGACTCCTTGAAAAGGTCAATCGATTACCCAACCAACGATGGGTCAGATGATGGATCCAGACATTGTTTACATACATTTAAGTGAGATCCAGCTACAAAAAAAGTGCATAAATATCACTTAAGTGGTCAGAACTCGAGGCAGGGTGCCAGATTATCAATGTTTTAGGCTCGTTGGAAAGGTCTTTGACTACCTAACCAACGATGGGTCGGATGATGAATCCGGACATTGTTTACATACATTTAAGTGAGATTCGGCTACAAAGAAAGTGCATAAATATCACTTAAGTGGTCAGAACTCGAGACAGGGTTGCCAGATCTTCAATGTTTTGGACTCGTTGGAAAGGTCTTTTGATTACCTAACTAACGGTGTATAGCATGATGATGTTTGGTTCAGTTTACTACCATTTATTCAACTTCTGAAAATATGCGAAAACACATTTTTATACATAACTTTTGAACTACTTATCGAAACTTCAAACAATTCAATAGCACCGTATGGGACCCTAAACCAAGTCGAATGCGACTGGTTTGGTCAAAATCGGTTCAGCCAGTGCTGAGAAAACTGCGTGACATTATTGGTCACATACACACACACATACACACACACATACACACACACATACACACAGACATTTGTTCAGTTTTCAATTCTGAGTCGATATGTATACATCAAGGTGGGTTTTCGAGCTTAAAATAAAAAGTTCAATTTTGGAGCAGGATTATAGCCTTACCTCAGTGAGGAAGGCAAAACAACTTTTTCTCGTCTTTCACAATATTGTTGTGAGTTTTTTCATTCTTTCAGTTCTTTAAAAAAAAGTTTGACTATTTAAAATATTTTTTAAGTTTTTTTAAACTTTTCTGACTGTTTTATGAATTATTCCATTCTTTCAAATATTTGTTGTTTTTTTAAATACGTAATATATACGTATTTATTTATATTTATTAAGATACACTCCTTCTAAGCTACCTACCCCCCCCCCCCCCCATTTTTTTTAAGTTTCATACATTTCGTGGGCAAGTCTTTATTCAGAAGACCTCTAAATTTTCAAGAATATAGAAGTGAAATTAAAGAAAAACTTTCTAATCACCTTTTCATAGCTGCATTTCAATATTTGTGTATTTAGGCTTACATCAAATGTTTTGTTTTGTACAATGTTTTTTTTTTATTCGACCTTTTGTCCTTTCGACGTTTTGTCCATTCGACCATTTGTCCATTTTCGACTTTTTGTCGATTCGATTTGTTCATACGACCTTTTGGCATTCGACCTTTTGTCTATTCGACCTTATGTCTTTCGACCTTTTTTTCAAATATTCGAGCTGCTTTTTAAGTAATGCTTTTGCATTTTTTACAATTTTTTTTTTAGTTTCGAATCGAACAATAAAATTAGCTTAATGAGATGTTTTTATACTGTCTCTGTTCATACTGTAGTCCCGATTCACCCTAGTTGCCATTACTTTTCCTTAGCTTAAATTTGATTAAAAATTTGAAAAGAATTCTAATATTGCAAAATGGCTGTTTTGGTCATAAGGAAAATGTCACAAAGTTTGAGACAGTAAAATTTTTTAGAATTATAGAATTGATAGAAATTGCCCGATTATGGGAGCGATCTCAGGGAGAAAAGCTCTCTAATTTAGAGTATTAAGCATTCTTTTTCTATAACAATTTGAGTTCCAGCAAAAAAAAGAATTATTCCCTTTCGCGGTCCATTTTTATTATCGGCTTATCAGAACATTGATCATGAATTACAGCTTGAATAAAGTGTTTTTGACTGTTTCATAGTAATCAACAGCTCGAATAAAAGTGACCAAGCAACTCTCTATTGGTATCGTGTCTGAAAATGTTGTTGAATAGCGGAAAACTGCAAAAGTGATGGAAATAGGTTTAAAAACTTAGTTTGGTTAAAATGGGTATAGTTATTTCCACCATTACATGAAACGTTAAATGGCAGGAGATGTTCATAGAATAAAGACGTGAAACAACTTTGAACCACCCTACCATGCGACATCTACGTATCAAAGTTAGAACTAACGCTACTTGCATGCAACTGTGTCTCGGCTAATTCAAGCACGCTCGTATCCAATGCACGCTTCCGCTCGAGCAGTTTTGAATTTTCTTTGGTAAAGCTTGCTACCCAGTGTATGTTGGAAATGCACTTTATCATACTTATGTTGCAACAAAGTGTTATCTATGTTGAGGACTTACTATGCTCCACATTTGATATTGTAAATGAAGGTTTTGCTGGTAACAAATGTGTCGTCTTTTTCAAGTCAGTTAATCATGTGTAACTTTCCGACATTTTCATGAAAATTCGTGATGAAGTTAATTCACCGCGTCGAAAAAGAAATCAGTTTAACAAACATATTTGCCATGCAACAAAACTCAGTCCTTGTTTATCGATTTCACTTTGAGTTTTGCGACTTTTATTTTACATATAAATGACACACAAACACGCTGACACGCTGCCTTGCTGGTTAGTAAATCATTTCCTCGCGCGGGAACCAACAAACGCGTCCTCGGAGCTTCCCCCGCAGGAATGCTTTCCTTGTCATTGAGTCCCTCGCCGCCGTGGGAAAGTTATTTATGTTTGTTTGGCGGTGAAACGAGTGAGGGTGGAACGGGAGTTTGTTTTTTCGTTGGAGGTTTGTAACTTGGGGAAACAACCGCGGTTAATGCCTAGTCACAATAGATAAAAAGTTGTTGAAGGTTATGGTTTGGTTGAGTCCTTGAGGAAAAATTCCTTGGAATTTATTAACAACGTTGATGAAACCTTCACCAGGGGTAACATTGGATCTGGAGGTGAGAATGAGTCATACAAATTTCTGCATTTGTTGTATGACCCAATCAACCCCCAGAACCAATGTCACCCCTGATGACGGTACGAAGAATTCAACATTTTTTGCTAATTTTGTTCATCGTTGTATATTTTTCGATTTAAAAAAAACTCAATAAATAATAGTTAGAATTTAACTCTAACTAAGCTTATTATGGGTTTCTTTTACTATCGACTTTGCTTCAAAAATGCTTTTTTGCAATTCCGTCGTGAAACTACTTACTTTTCCTGTCATTCTTGAACGATGAAATAGCCTACTTTTCTGTACCAAAAATAACAGAATCGAATAGCAACACTTTTCAAAATAAATGCTGAAAAGTTCTACTTTTCAGCACTGAAATGGGTGCTGAAAAGTTGAACTTTTCAGCACTTGTTTCGAAAAGTAACACTTTTCAACATATTTTTTTGATTTAAACGATTTATTGACAAAATACATGAAAATTTGACTTAAAATTTCACTCAATGGGTGTTTATCGGAATTGCACAAATTTTTGTATGGAACTCGTTGCAAAACTTGATTTTTTCAACACTCTTCGTATTTATCCAAATCGGTGAACCTCGTTGGATAAATGTACGACTCGTGCTGAAAAAATCCTCTTTTTGCAACTTGTTGCATAAACAACTATTTTGCAATTGTTTCCACTTTTCGCTGCAATTTAGCTAATTGTTTGCATTTTTTGTTTTATACTAAGGCTACCAACTCTTGCTTAGCAAAAATCCGTACACTTAGCTGATTTGACCCCAGAGCATAATAAACTGTTAGAAAATTGTTTAGAAAACAAATGGAATTTGGGAAATAAAAACTGAGTGTCAACTCCACAGCTTAAAAAATTCAATTTAATGTTTATGACTTGCACGGTTTTAAAAGATTTTTTTATGTACCGTAATAACTTGGAGACTAAATCATTATGCTTTTCCAATTGTAAAACATTTTAATGTTCACGAATTTTCAAATGTTGCTTTTACGAGCTATACCGCTCTGAGTGTTTATACGTGAAAATTTTACATTTCAGATTTTCACAAGTTTTCACAAGCTTCTGAAAGCTCCTGAATTTTTTTATGAAAAAAATGCTTTGAAAGGATAAATTGAATTTGCTTTGAAAGAATAATTGATAGTAGTGTTAGAACTATCCAAATTATCCTTTTAAAATCAAACTTACAGTTAATAAAAAAAAAAGTCTTATTAGAAAAGCCAGGCAATGCTTTAATAGTTAGACTTTTTTATGCAAAAAATCAATTTAACTTTAAAACGTAGTTATTTAGAATCTGAAAAATATCCGGTCTGTAAACAATCATTGAAAAATGCCAATGAATTTAAGTCTTTTTCCGATATTTGGTACCAAAATTCAAAATGTGCTATATAAAGTCCAAAAGTGTCTTTTCTGATAAAAGTTGAAAAAGTTTCAAATGAAATAAAAGTTATTTCCTGATATTTAGCTTACAAATTCTTTCAATCTGATTCAATTTTGCTTTGATTCTGCTTGACTAATTTTTGAAAACATAGATTTTAAAATCCGGAATGATTTAAAAATTTCCACCTTAACTAGGTTCATTTACGTTTATTAAAACGTATTTTAAATTTGAGGTTGAGTATTGGTTGAGTTGATAAACAGTTCCTAGTTTGATCGAAATTCATAAGAAATTGTTTTTCATCAACATTTCAATTTTGAAGCATGATTAATACATTTCCTGAATTTACTGTCTGAAATCTGAAGACATTTTTGAGTTCACGGAGAGACTGTGCCCAGAAATTTTAACAATTAAAATTGTTGATTTTACTTTCGTAAATTTTAACAAAAACGTACTTGTCACTGCCAATTTTCAGTTAAATTAACCAAAATTCAGTATTAATTTAATAACCTGTTTGTTGAAAATGCTAAAGGCAAAAAGCTAACAGATTTCCCGAACTCGAATGAACGTGCTCGACTGTTAGCTTTGGTTTTAGGAAAATCAAAAATTTTGTTGGTTGAATATAATTAACAATTGGTTCAATATTTAAAAGATGAACTTGAGTTTGTTTACGTCTGTCATTTGAAGTCAGGATTCGAACGAGAGCGGTAGATTTTTTGAGTTTGTGTTGTTAATTATGAAGTGAGTGTATGTGAAAGGTGAAAATTACACTATTTGGCTAATATTGAAGTGGCAAATCAAAGTGTTGCAACAGGGGAGGTGGAATTGGTGAGTTGGTTTGTTGATGATTTCTTTGCAGGCGATAAACTATGAAGAGCAAGAGGACGATCTTCGCCATGAGGACATCTGATGCGAGTGAGTTGAACACGTTATAAGAATGTTTGAAGGAAAGAGAGGGCAGTAGAAGGGAGATGCGGGCCAACTCTTCACGGATAGAGCAGCCCGGGCAAATCTAACAAAATGTTGGTTAATCTAAGTAAGTTTGGGTTTGTTTTTGCACAATAATTTATCTTATGTGATTCTTATTAGAAGCGGAATAATTAAAAAGCTTCGTGCTTACGACGGATAAAATCTTAATGAACCATTCTTTTTTTCAGAATCGTCAATTATAAAATACATAGAAATCCGTACACATGACAACATAAAAAATAGAGATGAAGTAAAATATCAAAATAGTAGTTTATGCAACAAGTTGCAAAAAGAAGATTTTTTCAGCACGAGTTGTACATTTATCCAACGAGGTTTACCGAGTTGGATAAATACGACGAGTGCTGAAAAAATCAAGTTTTGCAACGAGTTGCTAACAAAATTTTTTGCAATTCCGAAAAACGCTTCTTTAATGGAATTTTATGTCAAACATTCATGTGTTTAGTAAATTCATCGTTCAAAGCAAAAACATATTGAAAAATGTTACTTTTCGGTACTAGTGCTGAAAAGTTCAACTTTTCAGCACCCATTTCAGTGCTGAAAAGTAGAACTTTTCAGCACTGTTATTGAAAGGTATTAATTTTCCATTCTGTTATTTTTGGTAGGGAAAAGTAGGCCGTTTCGTTTCTCCAGAAGGACAGGAAAAGTTGACAGTTTCACAGTGGAATTGCAAAAAATATATATAAGAAGATAATTATTATCTTAAAAGTTTTTTTGCAATACGTCTGCTCAATAAACTGGTAAGTAAAACTCAAAATATTTTTGTCAGGAAACGGAATACCTTGAATAAATTGAATCAAATGCAGTGAAAGTGTGTTGCCAAAAGTAATTGTTAAATTAATGCAAGCTTGGTAAGTAGTTTTATTGATATTTCTTCTTTCCTCATTATAATTACATTTATTTACGGAATAAGAAAGGATTCTTCAGTTCATAGCCGAAATTAAGAATTTTGTATAAAATTACTAATAAATTTCACATGTCTATTTGCATCCAAAGGTTCACTTTGGTGTACATTCTGTGTCCAACAACAAGAAAAATAACTAAACCTGAGACCGTTGTAGATGTGATGACTTATCGGATGATTTCACAGTGATGGTAAGTGAATACAACACTTAATTTTATACAACATAATAAAAATATAAACTTAAAAATTGGTGAAAATTTTGCTCGGTTTCTATTTTTAAGGAATTCACGAAAAAATGTTAATATGCTTTTTTATTTTTTTTTTAAGATTAATGCAACGTAATTTTTTAAAACATTAGTCTAACTTTACATGTTTTATAACAACAGTTAAAAAAAAGTTTTGTTTTGATGCTTTTTAACAGTAACTTAAAATCTTAATGCAGAAAAAAAAAACAAATTAGTACAAAACGTTAAAATTGTAGGCAGAATAAATGCGAAAATAAAAACACTCAGCATTAATTTGTGATGCATTATTAAAAAATTTACTGCAAATTCAATAAAAATATTGCTAACAACAGCTAATTATTGACTACATGTACGAATATTATTCTGTTTTCAAGTAAGGCATTAGTTAAAGTATAACTAGAAATTCGGCCCAGCCTATATCGTAAGATAATTAAAGAAAATATATATCAACACTTACATAAATTATGTCTAATTAACAAATGTTTTGTTATAAGCCACTAGTAATTTGCTGCATGCAAAAATATTTCGGTTGATACAACGAAAAAAATGTGTTTAAAAATAGTTGAAAAATATGTCCCAGCCAGTTTTTTACAGAATATTCCACAATATTTCAGCTTAAAACAAGAAATTTTTAGTTAATTTTCTAAAAAAAATATTCTAGCAGTCGACTGCTAGAATTTTTTTTTGGCCATTCAACCAACAAAAATGGCAATTCCAACTATTTTTTTAGTTAATTTTAGTTACTGGTGATCAGCAATTTCGGGTTAACAAAATCAACAATCGATTGTTGAAAAAAAAGCTGTGTAAAAAAATAACCCATACTTTTAGTTAAATTAACCAAGAATTTCTTAGATCTGCCCTGGCCGGTCTCTCCGTGTTCATTTTCAATAACACTTGAAAGTTGTAACTTAGAAACTAGTTCAAACTATTCTTTGTGTAGAATTGTCAAAACAAATCAAACTCAAACTCAATTTCATTGAAAAAACATGATACTTAGAGAGTAAGTAAGTGATCCTATTTATCAATGTTTTTATATCTATATTTAAAAACGTTACTTAATCCACCGATGGTGGTTGGAGCCTTCCTCACAATTATGTACATATTTTATTCCTGTAGTAAGAATGTCCAACCTACTATTTATTTTAGTAAACTTCTTACAACATATCTACATGGAATATGGGGTCTAGAATCCCAAAAATCATTGGACGTAATATTTGAACAACACCTACGGGGCTATTTCATGAAAATTGTTCACTTTCAATAGTTGTATTACTTTAAAGTTATGTAAGCCTTAAGGCAGTAAAAAAATATATCTGTTCATTTTTCCCGGGAGTTTCAAATCAACAAAATCCCGGGAGCCACTCGCAAAACCCAAGGCACAAAAGAAAATGTCAAAAACCTTCTCAGCTCATCCACACAAACGTCAAACGGGTGTTTTCCTGCAACAGTTCTTATTGCGTCGCGTTTAAAAAAAAAAAAAATTGCATCCGTATCTCCGCGCCCTAAAACCTTCGCAATTTCGGTTCCCCGCAATGGCCACCCCGGAACGCCGGCACTGTATGTAACGGTAAGTTGGTGATATCCGTTCTTCAGGAAGCAATTGTTTCATAGAGATAATGTTTTTGTTTACGTTTTTTTTAGCAGGATCTCAAGTTTAAGCTGAAAAACACGGTTCCGGAGTTTGCCGGCGATGGGACCGTCCGGTACGGGTGCTACTTGCTGGCGGCGGCCAGCGTGGTCGGATATGTGTTTATGGAGACGACCGCCGGGCAAGGTGATCGATGAGGTTGTTCCGCTGTGGATAGTTCCGGTGCCGAGGGAGCCGTTCAAGCTAGCGATGTACTGTGACCATGGGCTGCTAACGGTGGATGTTGATGTGGGTGTATCAATTTGTGATATTTACTCGGTCCTGTCGTTGATGACGCCGACGGCTGGGAAATTGTACGAGATTCGGACGTCACCGGAATGTGGCGTGAGGAGACGCAGATTTTGTGGAATCAACATGTTTTCGATGATATAATTATAGGCAGTGAAAATAATGTTTGAAAAATAAGATGTAGAATAGATGAGAAAAAAAATTATATATATATACTTTATTATAATAAAAGAAACCATGGGTAAAATTGGGAAAATTGTTTTACTATATGACTTATCGGCTCATTACTTTTGATAGGGTTATAAGATTTTCAATCTTATAGTATCATTTTAAAGGGTTTTCAATTATCCAACAACTGTTTGATCGCACGATGGTTCTGGACATTATTTTCATCAAAATATCTCAAATACGGCCCCCAAAAGGCGACAACTAACACTTAAGTTCTCATAACATTTGATAGGGTTATCAGATATTCAATATTTTTCACTCATTAGAAAGATCTTTTAATTATCCAGCTAACGACGGGTCGCATTATGGACTCGGCCAACATTTTCATCGAAATATTTGAGATTCGGCCTCTAAAATGTGTACAAATGACACTTAAGTGCTCATAACTTTTGATAGGGTTATCAGATCTTCAATGTTTTGGGCTCATTAGAAAGGTATTTCAATTATCCAACTAACGACGGGTCGCATTATGGACCCGGCCAACAATTTCATCGAAATATTTGAGATCCGGCCTCTAAAATGTGTTCAAATGACACTTAATTGCTCATAACTTTTGATAGGGTTATCAGATCTTCAATCTTTTGGGCTTGTTGGAAAGGTCTTTTGAATACCTATCAAACGATGGGTAGCATGATAGATCCGGACAACTTTTTCATCAAAATATTTGAGATCCGGCCTCTGAAATGTGTACAAATGACACTTAAGTGCTCATAACTTTTGATAGGGTTATCAGATCTTCAATGTTTTGGGCTCATTAGAAAGGTCTTTCAAATACCTTTCTAAAAATGTATGATCAGACGGGTTTTCTTACAAAAACCACCCTTTTTACAATCTTTCAAACTTTAGCCAGAATCGTTTTTTTAGCATAACTTTTGAAATACTTAACAAAACTTCATAATAGTTAATATAGGTCTTGTGGGACCCTAAGACGGATCGAATGAGACCAGAACGGCCCAAATCGGTTCAGCCAGTCCGGAGATAATCGAGTGCATTTTTTTCGGTGCACGGACTTACAGACATACACACGCACAGACATTTGCTCAGAATTTGATTCTGAGTCGATAGGTATACGTGAAGGTAGGTCTACGAGGTCGAATTAAGAAGTTCATTTTTCGAGTGATTTTATAGCCTTTCCTCAGTAAGGTGAGGAAGGCAAAAAACTGTTAAAAGATTATTTTTTTTTTTGAAAACTGCATCTTGAGGTTTTTTGATCACTTCTCTACAAGCTCGGAACGGTAATTTTAAAAGGTGCCTAAAAATTTCCAAATTCCACGAAAAACAGAGCCTGTTTCACAAGCCTGTTCAAGATGACAAATGGCACTATTGCGCTGCCAGCAAACAAGCATGAGAAGTGTGTCACATTTTTGTATTATCTCACATGCTGGCCACAAAGTGGTCGGTTGTTGTGTTTTGCTGGTGGCCGTTTGCTGTCTCCAATTTTGAGCAATGCCATTTTTGCATGTTTAACATACGCCTCACCAGTTGTTATGAGTGCATCCCATTCAAAAGTGAATCATAAATTTTTGGGGACGCGTGTGCAAAATGTAACTTAAAATTAAACGTGTTTACTTTTCCTTGTTGACTTAGAGTCAATTTGGTGGAAAAAACGGGGGGAAAACATTGCCGCCAATTAACATGCCCCGTGTAATTGCTTGAGTAAACAGAGCATTTTGTCGCCTAATTTGAAGTTAAAAAGCCGCAAGCAAGACTGATTACGAAAAAGCAAAACTCACTTTCATAAAGTTTTCGATTTCGACGACGCGGTTAAAAGTGTGGAAAAGCATTTTCCATTTCGTAGTTACTTTTCGTTTTCATGCGCAGGAAAATGACAAAGCTGCCTCAGTCAGTTGGTTAGTCGGTTGGTTGGCTGGTTGAGGCTTATTAGCATGTTTCCTAGAGAACCACAGCCTGCGCTCACCACACTCATAAAGCAAGGTCGTATGTTTGCTGAAGCATGAAATTATGATAACTCTTAAACAGACACACACACACACACACACACGTGGCGGTGGAATGCACGTTGACTACAGGCTGCATTGAAGACTTTGACCTGGAACCTAAGGAAGTACTTAGATATTGTGGCGAGAGAAGATTGATTGTTTGTCATGAGTGACACCTTTTTATTGTGGTTGGAACAAATGTTGGATTTAGAACAGCAAAGTTTCAAAGATATGTTTTATGGTCTTACAGTCAACACAAACTTTGGAGTATACAGAGCTCGAAAGTCAATGTGGAACATCAAAAAATTGAAAGTCAGACAGTGAAGTGATACGGAAAAAATAAGGTAAGCAAAAGCAGTTTATGCAAAACATGCATGCATTTTTTTGTCGCCACTTTCCTTATCAGGAAAACTGTTTTATGCACCCTAGGCCATGCTTATCAAGCCATGAAACCCTTCTTCAATCGCTATGTTTTTCCTCACTAGTGCACTAGTTTCGGCGGCAACTTTTTGCCACTCACAAACCCGTTCAAAAAAATGCAAAAAATAATACTTTCAACAAAACAACCACCAACTACAACATTTGTACAAGAAAATCCACCAGAAGCCATCGGCGTCTACTTCCGACAACAAATGCAATGTTTTCATACACTCCTCACACACACACATAAACCGTTTCCGTCACAAGGGGGTGACTCACGACACCACTGCCATGTACTCAAGCCAGTATGTAAAATTGCACTGAAATTGCTGTACCTTTTCACGAATAGCAAACTTACTTAGAACCTTCTTGGCAATTAGCTGACGGGGCTTCTCTCATTTGAGCTCCTCCTTGATCGCCATCTCAGAATGGATTTCATTCATGTACGCGTTGGCGTACAACAATCAAATTATCCGCTCAAGTCAACTGTGCAAGATAAAACAGTGAGCGGTAGGGTTGCCAGTTTATTTTTTTTTGAAACAAATTTAGTTAAGGCATGCGCGAGCTACTGAATTTTCCGAAAAAATATACGATTTAGTTTGACAGGTGGAAACGTCGAAAACTGGTCTAAAGTGGGCACATTTTCACGCGAAACCGGAAAAAGATGACGACCACTCTTCGATTTCCGTGCTCTAAGACTACTTGCAACGCGGCTCTACTTTGTTCTAGCTGTTTCATTTTTCAAATAGAACTGAAACAACCCACCCGCAACGCGGAGTTGCAGTTTTATTTTTCGAGCAGTATTTTGAAACCGAAATAAAACTGCTCGACGAGTTTGTTTCAACGTGAGACGATTTGGAACTGGAATAGAACTCAGTTTCAAAAAAAATTAAGATGTATAGAGATATCCACGTTTTCTTACACACACACACTATGATGCTGTGTTGATAATCATACGCACACAATTAAAAGCATTTTATTAAACAACATCTAGATCAGCGCGTTGCGAGCATCGTGTTCTAGTTTAATTTCCGCCAGTTCTAAAAATTTAAAACTGCTCGCAATTTGAAACAATTATAAAACTTCGCGCTGCAGACATTTTAGGCCTTGATCACGAATCCGAGGTTCATGGTCCGATATCTCTTGACGGATGGGGCGGTACGACCCCTTCTATTTTACTAAAACACGTTTTTTTGTGAAAAATTGTACTGTGAAATTATGTTTATCAAAAAAGATGAAAAATAAACAGTTTTCAAATCGCTGCCATTTACAGTTACTCAACAGTCGAAAATAGAGACATGTTATTTGATGGGAAAATTCATGTAGGTACTTCGGTATGCCCAAAGAAGCCATTTTGCATCATTAGTTCGTTCATATAATTTTCCATACAAATTTGGCAGCTATCCATACAAAAATGATATGTGAAAATTCAAAAATCTGTATCTTTTGAAGGATTTTTTTGATCGATTTGGTGTCTTCGGCAAAGTTGTAGGTATGGGTATGGACTACACTGAAAAAATATGATACACGGTAAAAAAAAATTTGGTGATTTTTAATTTCACTTTTTGTCACTAAAACTTGATTTGCAAAAAAACACTATTTTTATTTTTTTAAATTTTTTGATATGTTTTAGAGGACATCAAATGCCAACTTTTCAGAAATTTCCAGAACGGCCAAAAAATGTTTGACAGAGTTATGATTTATTGAATCAATACTGATTTTTTCAAAAAATCGAAATATTGGTCGCAAAAATTTTTCAGCTTCATTTTTCCATTGTAAAATCGAATTTGCAATCAAAAAGTACTTTAGTCGCAGTTTTTCATTTTTTAAATTAGTTTACATGTTTGCCCACCTTTGAAAAAAATATTTTTGAAAAGCAGAGAAAATTCTCTACATTTTGCTTTATTGAACTTTGTTGATACGACCCTTAGTTGCTGAGATATTGCAATGCAAAGGTTAACAAACAGGAAAATTGATGTTTTCTAAGTCTCACCCAAACAACCCACTATTTTCTAATGTCGATATCTCAGCAATTAATGGTCCGATTTGCAATGTTAAAATATGAAACATTCGTGAAATTTTCCGATCTTTTCGAAAACAAAATTCTAAATCAAGACTAACATTTCAAACGGACAAAACATTCAATATTACGCCCTTTTAAAATGTTAGTCTTGATTTAGAATTTTTGAAAATATTTTTTTCGAAAAGATCGGAAAATTTCACGAATGTTTCATATTTTAACATTGAAAATCGGACCATTAGTTGCTGAGATATCGACATTAGAAAATAATGGGTTGTTTGGGTGAGACTTAGAAAACATCAATTTTCCTGGTTTTTAACCTTTGCATGGCAATATCTCAGCAACTAAGGGTCGTATCAACAAAGTTCAGTAAAGCAAAGTATAGAGAATTTTTTCAGCTTTTCAAAAATATTTTTTTTAAAGCTGGGCAAACATGAGCTTTAATTCAAAAAAATTAAAAACTGGGACTATTTTCAAAAAAGTTACCTAAAAATGGCTATAACTTGAAAACGGTGCACTTTATCAAAATTTCACTAAAGTACTTTTTGATTGCTAATTCGATTTTACATCGAAAAATCAAGTTGTAAAAATTTTTGCGACCAATATTTCGATTTTTTGGAAAAATCTGTATTGATTCAATAAAGCATGACTCGGTCAAACATTTTTTGCCCATTCTGGAAATTTCTGAAAGTTGGCATTTGATGTCCTCTAAAACATATCAAAAAATTTAAAAAAATTAAAATAGTGTTTTTTTGCAAATCAAGTTTTAGTGACAAAAAGTGAAATTAAAATCACCAAATTTTTTTTTACCGTGTATCATATTTTTTCAGTGTAGTCCATATCCATACCTGCAACTTTGCCGAAGACACCAAATCGATCAAAAAAATCCTTCAAAAGATACAGATTTTTGAATTTTCACATATCATTTTTGTATGGATAGCTGCCAAATTTGTATGGAAAATTATATGAACGAACTAATGATGCAAAATGGCTTCTTTGGGCATACCGAAGGCACCAAAAAAGTTTCAGCCGGATTAAAAACTACAAAAATTAAAATTAAAGAAAAAAGACCGATTCCTTAGAGAACTGCTCTACTTTCAAACCTGCAATTATTCAGAAAGGTGATTTTTTAATTTAGATAATTTTTTTTTTCATTTTAATATTAAGTGCTGCAGGATTACTTTTTAGAGTAAAAAAATATTGAACAATGACTGATCAGACAAAAACAAACATTTTGATGCATTCTTCACGAGTTATCGAAATTCTATGAAAAGTTTTTAGAAAACCTGTGGGTTGAAAATGAGAGTTTTTTTTATCTTTTTCAATATTTCAATGTTTTCTTGAAGATTTCTTCCATTAACTCTCTACTGCCCAATTTTTTTCGAAAATATTTATTTTACCCGTTTTCAGGAGGTCATTTTGAGCAACTTTTGATCTACGAAAAACTTAACTTCTCTTGTTTTATTTTTAGTATTTTAATTTGCATTTATCTTGTTTAGTTTATGTTTGTTTTTGGTAGTATTTGGCCTATTCTATCACCTTATATAAATACATTTTGCCAATCGATTTTTTTCACGTTTTTACAGTCACTCTTTCAATTTTTTTTTTCATGTTTATCACATTTTCTGCTATATAATGGCACCATCATCATTTAAATTGCAAAAAAAAAAATGCGTAGAGGCATAGTCTGGGACACTACAAAAATTACTGCATACTTCTTTTTACTGAAAATATTGGAAATGTTAGTAAAAAACACTGCCAAAGTTGACACCTGAAAAATTTACATTTTTAAAAACATTGGCAAAGTCACATAAAACAAGTTAAACTTCCAACCCAGAAATTTTCTGAAATTCTAAGAGTTCTTCTTTCCAATGCTTTTTAAAGATCAAAAATTGGTTGGAAATTGATTTTTGGCGATTTTTTTTAGATCGAAGCCCGTCTTAAGGCGGGGTTAGGTTGTAGAGGGTTAAGCAAATTAATATAATTAGAAAAATTTAAAGTCCCAAATCAAAGAAAGTTAAGTGCGTTTGATATTGTTAATTTACAAAAAAAAAAAAAACATTTTACATATTAAATTGAAGAAAAAACAGCTTAAGATAAGATAAAATTCACTTTTATTTTTTTTACAGTATCTGAGAATTGTGGATAAAATAATAAGTTTAGCTGTGTTTCCAAAATCATTTCGAAATAATAAAAAATTGCTATTATACTTGACAAAATCAGAAACAGAAATAAAGATAAAAGTTAATTTTCAATTACATTCCAGGTCGAATTTTAAAAAGTGATCAAAACCAATTCTAAGGTAATTTTTCAAAGGGACGTAACCTTGCTTTAAAACGCCCAAGGTTACGTCCTAGAGTAAAGTTATCTTAGAGTTTTGCAATGCATTAAATAATTGTTGGATCTGCTTTGCTTTTTGTAGTCAAAACATCACAAGTAGCAATAGGGTTTTGAATAACTTCAACCAGAAAATTTATGTTTATGAATATCAACCAAAAAATTTATGATTTTTTTTTAGAAAATTCCAAATTTAAAAAAAAAAATGAGTATGTTATTTTGGGGACCTTTTGGTTTATGATTTCCCTTGAATTGAGAATGTGCAAAATACAGTTGATGTGATATGAATAACTATCATTATGTATAAAACAGATTTCAATAAACATTAACTACCAACATTTTGCAGAGCGATGAATTTATGATGAAATTGCAAAAACTAAAAAAATATTTAATACCCGATAATAATAAACATATTATCAATAACAAAAAAATATTTCTGATAAATTGTAAAACTTTTTAAACAAATAGATTATTTATATAGACCAAATTTATGAATCATGAAATTATTTTTATCATAAAAGTTTTTTTTAAGTATCGAAAATTGAACCAATAGTTTTCTAAATATCGTTAGTTAAAAATTAAAGGCTGATTTTGTGACACATAAAAAAGTCATTTTCAATTCGAATTCTTTGTTAGGATGTGTCTCGGAAACTAATTGTCCAATTTTCAGCCTTTCAATAATTTTTCAATTCTGTAATTAAATTTTTTGTCTGTTTTTTTGGACATTAAATAAACAGTACGTTTTCATAAATTCATTTCACCTGAACCAGATTTTGTAGTCATGGCCCAAAAGATTTATTTTTTTAGTCTCCTAAAACATATCAAAAAATTTAGAAAATAAATAGATACGGATTTCGGGAATTCAACTTTTAGTCATGAAAAGTAAATTAAAAATCGTTTTTTTTCTTATCCTTCAACTTTGCTGAAAAAAATAAAATGTCTTCTCAAGATACAAAATTTCATGGATTTGACACATTCTCCAGCGACGAAATGACATGTTTTGGCAATTGGGTTGTACATTTTGAACAAATCGCGAAATAATTTGGGGAAATCTTATCGCACTTATTGAAATTATTGTTAAAATTTTTTTCGATTGAACATATGTGCACTTGTTTTTTGTTTCATGCGTTTCTTCATTGTTTTCTAAATGTTTTTTAGTATCTTTTATTAATTTTTCTGATTTCCATTAAAATTATTTTGAATAAATTTTCTCCTGGAATTTTTGTTCCTTGTTATGATTTGGCTTAGTTAACCCTCTACAACCCAACCCCGCCTCTAGACTGGCTTCGATTTAAAAAATCACCAAAAATCCATTTTTCAACCAATTTTTGATCTTTAAAAAGCATTGGAAAGAAGAACTTTTAAAATTTTGGAAAATTTTAGGGTTTGAAGTTTGACTTGTTTTATGTGACTTTGCCAATGTTTTTAAAAATGTATTTTTTTTAGGGGTCAACTTTGGCTGTGTTTTTTACTAACATTTCCTATATTTTAAGTAAAAAGAAGTATGCAGTAATTTTTCTAGTGCCCCAGACTATGCCTCTACGCATTTATTTACAATTTAAATGATAATGGTTCCATTTTATAGCAGAAAATGTGAAAAACATGCAAAAAAATTAAAAAGTTACTGTAAAAACATGAAAAAATTAGATAGGCAAAATGTAATGATAGGAGGTGGTAGAGTAGGCCAAATACTACCAAAAACAAACATAAACTAAACAAGATAAATGCAAATTAAAATACTAAAAATGAAACAAGAAAAACATAAAACAAGAGAAGTTAAGTTTTTCGTAGAACAAAAGTTGCTCAAAATGACCTCCTAAACACGGGAAAAATAAAAAAAATCGAAAAAAATTTGGGCAGTAGAGG